>NC_092212.1:45885367-45924306 GCF_043381705.1 Parasteatoda tepidariorum | reverse complement strand
GGGGGCGGAGCCTCCTAGTATTTAATAATTTTTAAAAATATCCAATTTCATTTGAATAAATATTTAAATATCACATTCAATTCTGCCTGAACGGCCCGAACTGAACCGGTTGTTAAATTTAAAAAGAATTACTATCTAAGTGCCTTTTTTCCCCAGGCTTTTTGTTTCGGTGCTCTTTTTCTTTTCCTTAACTCTTTTTTCCCTCCACCGCACAGTGGGACAAAATCAGAAAATTGCGGCCAAAATTAGAAAATCAACTTCAATGTTCTAAAAATTTATCACCTATAGGTTTTTTGGATTGCTGATTTCAAATATGAAGACAAAATTTCAAAAAAACAAAATGGCGGTTCCAAAATGGCGGATGATTATTGAAAAAATTGTAAATAAATAAATAAAAATTATTTACTAATAGTTTTTGAGATCTTTGATTACAAATTTGTAGTTAATAATTTCAATAAATAAAGTAATGTATGTAAAATCGCAAATATTTATCAAAACAAATTTAAACTAAATAAATTGAATCAAAATATTTAAGATTGTTAATTATAAATTCGATTATCGAATTTAAAAAAAATAATGAGTCTATTTTGCTAGATATAAAAAAATTCTGAAAATGTTATAACAAAAATAATAATTTCAAGTTTATTTTTATAATTTTATCATTAATTTTATCATTATTATAAAAATGACACGAACTATAAAAATCGATATATCAGCCAAATTCGCAAATACTCGCAGCTAATTTTTTTTAGTTCTTGAGTATATATACCAAACAAATGTACAATTTTTTTTTTTCACCTCGGCAACGTAAGTTTTCTTTTATAGTGCACCCTAAAGTTACAATTTCATTGTACAGGGCAGAATTAGGGAACGGAAATGGCTCTGGTTTTAATAGTATTTATATAAAATAATGAATTCATATATATCTTAGAAATATACATTTATGTATGAATCATGCATAGTTTTAATATTTTTATTTACTATAAGGATTTATCATATTAATAAAAATGTAACTGAAAAATTTAATTTTTTTTATTTCGACTTTGTTTTCATTTAATTGCTATTTCCATTAATAAACCAAAAANAACAAAAAAAAAAAAAAAAAAATACACCGTTATATTCCTTGGACATTTTTCTACAAAAAACCATATTGAGATTTTTTTCTTATAACTTCGTTTTTTTTATTTTTGACCGCGAAAAATGATCTTTGTTCCACAGTGCACCGATCCAACAGCGAGTCATACATGCATACATTAGTCATACATAACAGAGTCATACATACATTACTATTTCTAACCCATCGGTTTCAACTTAAAATATTTATTCCTGGAAATTAGAGCTGGATCCTGCTGCGGGGAAATCGCGAAGCTCCTTACCAAGCAGTAAAATAAACAGAAGTTGAAAAATTTGATCATAAAATTATTTTGTTCAAAGGCAAAACAATTTATTAAATGCTCTCTATAGAGGTCATTAGTTTCGTTAAGACGTGTCAGTGTTTGGTTGGACATAGGTCCAATTTAAGATTAGGTATCAGAGAGATCCAGGATTATAGCGATCGTGGATCTCTCCGATTGTCCTCTACCCAAGACCATTTAATAAATTATCGCTACATAACGCATTGTATTAAATATATATACTTTGCAAAAAAATTTTTAGTAAATAGTGGTAGTTTGAAAGATACAAAATCTTTGAATTATTAGATTGCGAAAAATAAATCTTGCACTTAAGAACAGAAATACATCAAAGCGTCAAAATCTTCAAACAAATATAATTCCTATTAAAAAAAAATAATAAAAATAAATACTTTTTTTTTTTAATTTTATTTTTGTTTAGAGAATTGTTTATGTACTGTGCCATTTTCGTCGCAGGTGTCTAATTTTTAATCAGGGCGGAGTTAAAATGTATAATCATACTAGTTCTCTTAAATGTCGCACATAACAAAAAATAATTTTTAAATTGGCCAAACATCTGAAAAAAAGATTTATCTCTTTCTAGATTTTACTTTTTATGATTTTATATCTGTAATAATTTATAAAATTTTTCTCTATTTGTCTGAAATATTGAGGGGTACTTTAAGAGATTACCAAATAACAAGGGGAGGGGGGATATAACATCATTCCCCCACCCATTAGTGACTATAACAAGAATATTCATTCAATTCAAATTCTGATAATTAATATAATACAGTAACGTGTAGAGAGAGGGGAGGAGAAGTAATGGTCTCAGGCATTCAGTCATAGGGAGGGGGAAGGGGCATCCAAACAACAACTAAGTAATTAAAACTTACAAGTTTGCAAGCATTTTCACTAGATTGCAAGCCTTTTTTTTAAACATTTTTTAAGGAATTAAATTTTGCTTATTAGTTAAATATATCGCTTACGCAACGTATTTTATGAAGAAGAAAAAATACAATCTCAAGCAAATTTAAAAAAAATGATTCAGTTAATTGAAATTTGAATATTTTTAGATTTAAATTTTTTTTAATTATTTCGAGGGAAATAATAAGTTTAGAGGAGAAAGGAAGCGAATAAATGAATCAGAGTAGTAGTAGCGAATCGATTTATAATTTGGAGCGTAGTAGTCGATGATCTCAAATTATTTTTGTATTTTTACAGTATTTTTTAAATGCAAATGCCCCTCTAATATTCACCCTTTATAGTTAATATTAAGGAGGAAAATTAGTGAATCAATCAGAGTGGAATCAGCAAATCAAGCAATCAGCGAATCAATTTATAATTTAGGGTGCTCCAGTCGATGACCTCAAATTACATATTTATTTTTCAAAAGCAAAACTGCAGAACATAATTTAAAAAAAAAAAAGTTACAAAATTATGATATTTAAACGACTCAGATAATAGGGAATCGACTTTTTCAAATACCTAGAATTGTATTCAAAGTCTTTAAATTTTTTGTACTCGAATTTCGTCTTAGCTCAGTAAAAATCTAAATTCTAATACTTACAATGCGAATTACAGAAAAAAATGACTATAGAAAAAGTTTTAAAAAAATTTTTGCAATAAGAGCATAGGAAAAAAAGCACATAAAAAAGCACTTTTAATAACCATTTTTTAAATTTAATGTACGATACCATTCTGGTCTTTGATCCCGAACGTAACGTATTTATTAATTATTCGAACATAATTAGATATTTTTAAAAAGTTAATATGCAAGGTTTCATTTGAAGTTGAATGAGAGAAACTGTTAATGCCTTTACTTAATATATAATAGTATTATTATAAATAACGCATCTATCAAACAAATTAACAATAATCTGTAAGGGACTGAATTTTTTTAAACAAATTAAGAATAATTAAAAAAAGATTTCAGTTTAATACAAAATTTAAAAAAAAAAAAAAAAAAACTAGATGAAAAATTATTTATATTAGTGTATTATTAAGATATCACATTACAATATTACTGTTAATAATAGCAGCATTTTCAATATCTTTCAAAGTATGTCAAATTTTAGTCATATGATCTCAAAGGTAGGCGAAAGGAAGAGCCCCGGAAATAAACTCTGGATAAAAGTCCGGAAAAAAAGCACCCGGAAAAAAGGGCATTATAAAATCACTTCCTAAAATACATAATTACTAATTTAGAATAATTACATAATTTCGTTAAAGTTTAGAATTTCCTTATAATCCTTTTCCGCACTTTCTTAAATAATTTCAATAAATGCTTGTACAATAAAAAATTTATGAGAAACTAATGTTTCAACACATTTTAATAAAAATAATATAAAATGATTACCCGTTTATTGTATTTATAAAATGGATATTACCGAAATGCTATATTTACTTCTCAGTTGACATTAATTATTAATTTGCAAAGTATAATCTATAATTGAATTTCACTTAACTAATAATAAAAGCAAATTCTAAAAAATATTCAAAACACACTTGTTATAGTAAAGAGTTTTTTTTTTTACTAAGTAGGAATTAAGTTTATTTGCTAATTATAAATTAATACTTATTAGACCTTTGTTGACACTCTGACTCCCACGCAAGAGGATGACCTCTGGCCTGAGCATGGGTGAAAGCCCTTATATAGCAAGACGGAAAAGAGAAAAACCTGGTACGTAAACATTTCATTCCAGCATTTTTTTCGAAAAAAATGAAATATCTGTAACTATCAAGATTTCTTTTATAATTCTGGCATATATATAAAACTGCTTCTTTTCCAAGATAAAGTAGATATTGTTGAAAAATTTAAAAAAAGAATAAGTAAACTCCTCCCCAAAACTAGCTATAACTGAAATGGTTTTACTACCAGCCTTTCCTCTTTTCCGTCTCACTTTCACCCCTGGGCCTGAGGGTCAGATGCGTGAGGAAGACAGGAAATGTCCTCGGAAGTAGGGGAGGAAAACATTTAAAGAAGAGGACACTTTCTCCAGAAACCGGAGCAATTGGGCACCAACATCTCAACTTTAAGTTTCTTACTTGTCAATAATCTATACACAATAAAAATATATGATTTAAGTCCTATTTAATATATGATTCAAATCCTAATCAAATTATGATTCAAGTCCATCATTAAGTCTAGCAAAACGAACCGCAAAAAAGCTTTCACAACCTTAACATTGATTAAAATAAAAAATGTCAAGATTAATTAATTGAGGCAGTATATCTACATAAAAATCAGTTCCATTTTGATTATACTTGCTCTTTTTAAAAGCAAGAATTATTTAAACCGATTTTGTTTTATTGTTATTACTTAATCACACTTACCGTTTTACTAACTTAAGATCAGAAATCTCAAAATACACACATCCCGATCGTTACAGTCATTAAATTTATATGTCATTAAACAGTCATCAACAATACGTTTTATTTAATATTCTCAATAAAACTTAATAATTCTGTTTTTTTTTTTTTTTTTTCTTTGTGGTACTAAAATGAACTCTCTTTTTGTACTTTTGTTGCCGGATCTTTTTTTTCCCAGTAACTTTTTGTCCCGGCTTCTTTTTTTTTCTTTTTTTCAAGTTGTCTTTTTCTTTACACTTTCTTAGTTACATCATTTTACATTGGACCCATATGTTCATGAAGTTCCAGTAATTTTATATTTCCAGTGAGAACTTGAAGAACTGGCTGTTATTTAAAGCAGCTGTTCCCAAAAAAATGTTCCGTGGAACCCTAGGACCTAAAGCACGTAGGTGTTTCAAGAGTCAGGACCCTTGAAACAGTTTAATGATTTTAAAACCTGCAATCATATTTGTAACCAATCATTACAGAATCATAACAAACTTTTCAATTCAAAGAAAATAACCGAACTCAATGATTAAGAACTGTTTTTCTCCAGATAACCATTTTTAATGTTCATAGTAATTCTTTTTCGATTTCATTTCAACGAAAATCATTATTCAACTTATTTAGTTAATTTTTAACTTAGGTCTGCACAAAAGCAAATTCAGATCTAAACTTGTGAAATCTATTGTCTGACTTAAAACATAATTTTAAGACTACTACTGAGAAAGCGATGAAAAAATTTGATTAGTAGATTTTTTCGTTGATATGATTACATTTGTTTACGACTAATTTTATTAAATCGATGTTCCGCAAAAAGAATTTATTAGTAGTGTTTCTTTCGTTAATATGTTTACATTTGTTTATGGACTAATTTCATTAAATCTTTGCTCCGCAAAAATAATTTATTAGTAGCGTTTCTTTCGTTAATATGTTTACATTTGTTTATGAACTAATTTTATTAAATCGATGTTCCGCAAAAAGAATGTCGATTGTTTAGGGTATCGTAATCGGAAAAAATTGGCAATCGGCGATTTAGGGAGATATGAAGTTCGCAATTTTTGTTATAACAGACGGATTCCGTCTGTTATTCATTCATAAATGGCTCCTTTTGCCCATAATGGAGCGGAGCCTTAATGTATTACATGCTCGTACTTATTTTTGAATCAGCAGTTGATAGCTGCCAATCTCGGAATTTTTTATTTTGTTTCAAATTGTCGTTATTAGTAAAGGTAAGTGAATAAAAGTAATTTAGCTTATTCTTGTTGCATGCCACCGAAAAACCTGTTGTATTCCACCTAGAGGCACTCGTTCCAAGTGCCATAGGTTTGCCACCTTTACATTAGATGGTATACAAAGCTGTCTTTTTACGATCTATAATACCTAATAATATTATTTCTCGGCAATATAGACTGTGTAAGAAAATTTATTTAAGGCAAATACTTTTTTAATAATTAAATTAGTGCACCATTCTGCAAAAATGTATGAAATAGTACTAATAGTTAAGCAAATCTTTATTAATAAAAAATATTTAAGAAAAAATTTTGCTTATTATAAATGTTGAAAGTTAATACAAGTTAAAAAAATTTCGATGCAAAAAAACTTTCACCATAAATAGTTTTTTAAAGGACATTATGAATTTTTTTACATGGCTTATGATTTTTTTCTTTGTTTTCCTCTCCCATTATTGTCTCCCAAACGTGCAGTGCTTGTGCCCCTTCTCAATATTTGTCACACTTATTGTGCCCCTTCTCAATATTTGTCACAATATTTGTACTACAATATTTGTCACACTTTTCTTTCTTCGTGTGGTATCGGATAAAAAAAAGAGGAATCAAACAAACTCGAAAAAATTATGAAAAGTATGTGAAACGTTTAAGATTTCTTTTGTTGTCAAACCAAATTCGCTCACAGTTACGCCTACATTTTTACAGACTGAAACAGTAACGCCTACATATTCAGCTTTAATAGCAAATTCTCAGAACAACGCATTACAATTAAAAAAAACTATGTACCCCATTGTAAAGTGTTGGCATTATTTTTTACCGTCTAAACTAAAACACAATCATTATTATATTTCAACATTTTTACGGAATTAATCTATAATATGTTTTGGTAACGTTACTCAGGTTTTTTGAATTTGAACCACTTTTCATGCGAATCGAGGGGTTTAAAAAAAAAAGAAAAAAAAAAAAAGATGTGCAAAATGAAGATAGCGAANAAAAAAAAAAAAAAAAGCAACGGTAAAAAACAGTCCGAAAAAAAGTCTCACAATCACCAATTAAACCCGTAACATTAATTTTCATCAACTTATGATCGTTCAAGATGAGAACTTTAAATATTTTTTATATTTACTGTAGTTGTTTACCTTAATATTACAAACTGATATGATTTGAGACAAATATTGTCATGCCACTTTAAGTAGCAAATGACCGTTACTAAGTCTGCTCAATTAGCATTGCTAAATCAATCGACTTGACTTTGGTAGAATCAAACCTATTTCAAAGCCCGGTCAATCTAATGGTCCACTCGATAGGGTACGTGATTAAAAGTCATTTTTATCACATCTTATGGAATTGCCACGGAGTAAGACAATTTATCAATTGGCAATTTATTTTCCCATACAATAGAAAGTAGGGTGTAAAAATTAGCCTACCAAGAAGATTTTCTGACAAATATTTATTGACAAAAGAACGTGGGAAAAGGATTTCTGAAACAGGTGGCTGATTCTCAGTGAAAACGAATCTTTTTTGCGGTTACTGTACAAATAGAAAAAGATCTTGGACAGTCCTTTTGATTGATGAGATTCGAAAGGGCGGAAAAAGAATTTCCAATAATAAAGAGTTCGCAATCGATGAGGTAAGATGCGGGAGGGGGTCAAAGGGCATTGAAGATATCGTTTCTAGACCGTAAAAAGGGAGAGCTTGGCTGAAGTAATCTGATAGGGAGTGAGATATTCTGGTCATAGAATCCATGAAGAATGAAAGTTAGATATTGCTATTATTCGATTTGAAATGGACAGACGGTATGAGCCTCCTTTACGAAGTCAAAATCCCTCTATAAAAAAAAGTGCCATGCAATATTTTAGGCAAATGAAAAAAATTTCCATAATTTATCTTTGATTTAAATTCATCGAAGTTTAACACAACTTTAGAAGTTCATTAGACGAAGAAAATAAAGTAAAAAGCATGTTTTTGCAGATATTTAACAGTTTGAAAATATTTTTTTTTCTTCTTCTTCTTGAAATTTAGAGTATTATTTTAACTTTGTATTTTAATTTTTGTCCCGTCACAAAAGACAAAAATTAAATACATGCGACATATTTGTTAATGATTTTAGAAGGGCCAATTAGCCATAACAAAAGAGGAGGTATAATGATATTCTGAGATGTGATGGGAAGATATCAAGTAATTACTTTCAAGTAAATAGTTGGAAAACATTTTTTTTTTCTTCTTCTTCTTGAAATTTAGAGTATTATGTTAACTTTGTATTTTAATTTCTGTCCCGTCACAAAAGAAAAAAAAAGAATAAATAAACAAAAATGAATATAAAATACATGCGACATATATGTTAATTACTTTAGAAGGACCAATTAGCCATAACAAAAAAGGTATAATGATAGTCTGGAAGAAATCAAGTAATTACTTTCAAGTAAGCAGTTGTAAAACATTTTTTTCCCCTTCTCCTTGAAATTTAGAGTATTATGTTAATTTTTTATTTTAATTTTTGTCCTGTCACAAAAGACAAAAATGAATAAAAATAAAATACAAGCGGCATCTATGTTGATTATTTTAGAAGGACCAATTAGCCATAACAAAAAAGGTATAATGATATTCTGGAAGAAATCTAGTAATTACTTTCAAGTAAGTAGTTGTAAAACATTTTTTTTCCCTTCTCCTTGAAATTTAGAGTATTATGTTAACTTTTTATTTTAATTTTTGTCCTGTCACAAAAGACAAAAATAAATAAAAATAAAATACAAGCGGCATCTATGTTGATTATTTTAGAAGGACCAATTAGCCATAACAAAAAAGGTATAATGATACTCTGAGAAGTAATCAAGTAATTACTTTCAAGTAAGCAGTTGTAAAACATTTTTTTTCTTCTTCTCCTTGAAATTTAGAGCATTATGTTAACTTTTTATTTTAGTTTTTGTCCTGTCACAAAAATAAATAAAAATAAAATACAAGCGGCATCTATGTAGATTATTTTAGAAGGGCCAATTAGCCATAACAAAAAAAAAAAACTTATACTGAAATGTGATGGGAAGAAATCAAGTAACTACTTTTGTCAGAAAATTTTCTTCCCACCGAATAAATAAACACTTTTTTCATTATTTTCCCACGCATTCCTTTCACAAGGCGAACGCTCTATCGCCTGAGCCAACATGACTTTTCACTTTTTTTAATAAAAAGTGAAATTACAAATTTTAGATTTAGTACAGCAGCTTTAAAACAGACAATAGTCTCGCCGTCGTATTAATTTTCTATTTTAATTAATAGCCTTGCAAAAAGGAGAATTTAATTATTTATGACTTAAACTTATTTTTAGCAGTTTAACTCTACTCTGAAATACATCAAGTAGATATTTACTTTGCATACATTCAAACAGTATCCTAAGAAATTTTCATGTCCATAATTTCCACTCTTATTCGTGATTTTAAAACAAAACTTTATAGCTAATCAATATTTTTTTACAAGGTGATAGTTCTAACATTGAGTAAAATCCCTGCCATAATTGTGGAAAGCAAATTTCTCCTTTAAAAAGTGGTGAAGCATATACTAAATATACAAAAACAACTATCATTTTATAACAGAATTTGATGAATAATACTTAAAAAAAAAAAAAAATTTTTTTTTTTTCATACTCACTCAAGCAACGACTCATAAAGAAAAATACTTAGTTTCATGCAAATTAATCAAATCGAACTATGAAAATCGTCATATATGTATGTCATTAGGCTTATGAAAATCTTCATATATTATTAACTATGAAAATCGTCATATATGTCATCAGGATTAAGTGTGAGGTTAGTTTTTTTAAATTTCATCATCGCTCTTTAAAGATGACGAAATATAAATTTGGGTTTTACATAGTGTCTTTAGTGCCATGGCAAATTTTTTAGTTTTGAAATCCTTCATCTTCCTGTTCATTTATAACAAAAACAACTAACATATCTATAAAGTAGTTCATTTTTCTTTTCAATTTGATGCGTTTTCTAGTTTTAAGCTTGGGTCACCAAAAAAAATCTATACATTCTATATCAAAGCCAGAAAAAATCCATACATTCTATTCTTTCGAAAAGCTAAATGATTTTTTGATATAGAGATTGTTTATTTTTTAAGCTATTTTTTAAAAAATTAAATTCATGTCAGTTGATTTATTTTAATTATCGATTATTTTACAACCAAGCGCAAGCTTTTTGTGCTTTACCTTAAGCATAAATAGTTCGTCATGTTACTTTTTAATGGAGAAAAAGTTAGTAAGGCTACACACATTAACTTAAATAAGTTGGTAACAGCACCTAATAACATAAAAAACAATTACCTTAAATTAACAAGACCTAAAGTTTTCAAAAGTATTCGTTCAATTCAAGGTAGTTTCTCAAAATTGTTTTACTCATTTACTGTATCAATGAAAAATGGTGAAGCAATCTAATGATTAATTTTGAAAATGATTTTCCTTGGAAACGAGATCTGACATTTTATACCAGGAAACTAAACATTTAATGATATTTTACAGTTTTAGTACAGATTGGACTTATTAAAATGTATTCTAGCTGTTCATTATTTATGTGTTTCAAGACAATCATTTTACGTGTCTTCATCACTTCCTATAATTTTTATTTTCCAATCCAACGAAATATTAATTCCAACTAAAATATTCATCTTGAAAATTAATAAATGCGCTCTCTAACCAATTACGTCCGGTGTAATAGAATACGGATTCTTGGAGGAAACATGATTTTCCCATGCTCTCACGTTTCGTAGCAATACTCTAAGTTACTAAAAGGTTGGGGACATCGAAGCTAATGTATTATTAAATAAAAAAAAAGACTTCTGTTGAACACGAAAATTGCCTCAAATTTTAAAACCACCCACATGAAAATTACTCCTTTCATTGCTTAGGCGATATACCTTCTTTCTCATCTTCGCCGCAGAAAATTGTATGTTTTTGGTATATAGGAGAGGCTTGATTATTGGTATTGGACAATGTTTAGATTGATTTACAGAAACGTGGGCGTCACTATGGCTTCTGCATATGCAGCGTAATGTCAGTACCCATGCTGTTCTATCATCTTCGCCAAAAAAAAAAAATTCATCTGCATTTTTATGTTGGCTGCTGTTTTCGATGTTTTTCTTCTTTGCGCTTAGTTCTGTTTAATAAAGCTTATTTCTGGAGGGAAAAAAAAAATTTATTCTACTCTTTTTTCCAAATAAGATTAAAAAAAAAAAAAAAAAAAAAGGGATAGTCTTCTTTTCAACCTGAATTTTTCCTCAAACATTCTGAGCGGCATCAAAGCTTACTATTACATGCCACGTTTTACCATTTGATTTCAAATGACTATCATCACATTTAAATGATTCGATGGTACAGCCGGACAAAAAGCATTTCAAAATTTACATAAGCATAATTTTGGGAATTTTTTCCTTTGTCAGTAAAAATAAGCAAATCAGGAACACTTTCCCACGTTTGCGTAAGAAAAATGGCACATCTCTCCCATAGATTTTTGCTTTAACTTTGCAGCGATTGAGTTTTAGGATAAACTTTGATATGGATCGATTAATTGTCAAGACTGCCAAGTACATATCTATTTGTAAGTGCTATTTTGTCAAATTCAAGAAAGGAAAACTACAATCTGTAAAAAAAATTGTTTTATAACATATAATAGTCTCAAATTAATAAATATCTTTTTTTTTTACACAATATTTCACACAGACACAAGTTTTCAAATGCACATAAAAATAAACAAATAACTGCGTTGAATAAACTTCAGTTTTTTTTTTTTAGTGTTAGCAACAATCATTATTTTTAAACTTAATGGTCATTTTAAAGCAATAAATGTTATTTACAATCTATATAAGTAAAAAAAAAAAAAAAAAAAAAATTTAAATAACAATTATGATGTAAAATATCAAGATTTCATAATTACAAGTATGTAGAACAACAAATAATATTAAATTAGAAAATAATTGAAAATATTTTTTCTTAATTAATATTTCAAGTAAAATAGAAATAATAAAAAACAATTATAAATACAGATTTATCAAAATGATAAAAGTTTCCAACATCCTTTAAAAATGCACATAAAAACAAATAACTTCAATAATGTTTTTTCCTGCATAAATTCCATTCTTTACCAAGCTAAAGTTCTATACTAACCCTTTGCGATTGCATTAAGTTAATGCATAATTGTCATGCAAATTGGAATTAATTTATTGGACGGACATAAATATACAGGAGAGAAAATGAAGAAAAATAAATTCTTTCTTATGAAAGAAAACGCTACTATAAAATACAATTTACAAAAGGTTGTTCTAAATTTTATATATCTCCAAATTCTATCTAAATTGTTCAATATTATAAGATCAAATATTATTCTTTGCAGTGGCGGCAATATATCTAAGAATTAATTGGATGTTGAGTGTCATTTAATATATATATATATTGGTGGTCCTTATAACTAAAAAGACTGAGAACCGTTGCAGTAAGAAATATGTTCCGTTCGAAAATGGTTAGTACAAAGCTCTGTCACGAAATTCATCCGAATAATGAAACACCTTCTGAGAAATCGGATGAAAGCGTTGAAATTATGATTTCTGGAAAACAGTGACTTCGTTAGTAAATAATGCTTGTTGCGACAACGCATTTCAGAAGAAAAAATAAACTATTTTGAAATTTCTTTAAATAAACTGTAATGTATATTAGGGATGTAATGAATATTCGGTCCTTTTCCCGAATATTCGGTAGACAGAATATTTGTCTAAATATTCAGTTGAATGTTTGGCCATATAATAGGCTAAGTATTTTTTGAAATAGTATTTTTCGACTAAGTTTTTTTTTTAAGAGGAATTTGAACAGATTTAATAATGAATAATCTAAAGTCATACATTATTTGAAATAGTTTTTACACATATTAAGCTCTATAACTTCTTAATTTATGTTCTAAAAGACAAATGGAAAAGCGAAACTTAAAGAATAGACACTGGATTACTTTATACTGAACCAAAAGTTTATTACTGCTGATTTTTTTTTTTACTGTATTCAGGCAAGTCTAATTCGTCAATATTTCATTCTTTTTTTTTTTTAAAGAGATAAATTTTTCTGATTTAACTATATCGCCGCATTTTAATGGAGCGTTCCGTATAGACTCAATTTTTTCATTGTGGCTTTTTTACTGTAAGGTAAGACAAATAGCAGGTAAAAGTGTGATTCTCAAAGCCAATTTTTTGGTTCACTTTTGCTTTTTTCTTATTAACTTTTCTTTTCATCAATGTCTTTATTATGACAGCGATTTAAAAAGAGTTTCTAAAAAAATGTTATTCTTTTACGGTCCTTTTCTTTTGAAAATACTGCAATGTGAAAAAGTTAAATTGAGATTTTTAACGTTTAAATTTTTTGTTTACACATTAAGAACGATTTTTGATTTGGTTTCTATCTAGCTTTGCTCTTAACTGAGATGGTTAGCTTTAAAATGTTCTTTCAAAAATTAAGTTCGATTTTTATTTTTTCTGTTTTGATTTTGTAAAGTATCTTTTTTATGGGCGTTTTTCACTGCATTTTTAAAAGCGTTTCTGACAGAATATCTCTTAACGTTTTACGAATAATTTTTTTCTCCAGAAAATATTATTTTTAGCATTAAAGCTTCGTTTTAAAAATTATGAGGATATTTTTTCCCTATCTCCCTTTTCTTTTAACTTTACCACTTTAGTTTTTCTTTAATAGCTGTTATTCATTTTTTTTTTATTTATCCTTAATATTTCTATTATAGTTATGTTTTTCTTTACCTTATACCAATAACATTAATTTGATTATTTTTCAATAATGACTATACTTATTTACGTACAAAACTATTTATATATATACATATAAAATCATTAATATTTATTTATAATTTCAAAAAAAATAAATAAATATTCGTTACTGCTTAGTGATGACAAAAATCTTTTTCAAAGTCATACCTAAATCATTATAAATGACCAGATATGTATTAAACAGAGTCCCTTAACTATTTACAAATGGAATAGTCTAATAATCTTTGCATTTAAAGAAACCGAAAAATCTCTTTTTCCTAGATTATTTAATGCCATAATCGTAACAAAAGAAACAAATACATACAATTTAATAACTTTCAGAAAAAAATAAATATTTTCTAAAATTTGTTCAAAATTCGTAATAAAAGATAAATATAANTAAGCAGAGTCCCTTAACTACTTACAAATAGAAAAGACAAATAATCTTTGCATTTACAGAAACCGAAAAATCTTTATTTTATTTTCCAAGATTATTTAATGTCATAATCGTAACAAAAGAAACAAATACATACAATAATACAATTTAATAACTTTCAGAAAAAAATAAATATTTTCTAAAATTTGTTCAAAATTCGTAATAAAAGATAAATATAACACAGATATTATAACTCTAAAGGGACTTTTTCTAAGCTTAAATACTTTTATTCTTAAACACTGGAGCAATTTAATTTACTCTATTTGAACTGTTAATGATTTCATAACAAATGCATGCCATATGAATCAAAAATCAGAAAGAAGAAAAAAAATCATATTATTTACATAAAAAGGCTTTAACAAGAAAGCATAAAAAAAGCAGAATGAGAAAAATTTTAGCTTTCAGAAAAATGAACTTAATATTATCATTAACCATGAAAAGAATACAAATTTTAGATACATTAGGTAACGCAATTCCGAATTACAATTTTGAATGAAGAAAGGAAAAATTTTAAAAATGATAGCAGAAATATCCTGTTATCTTAGTTTATTGAGAAAGTTAATCCTGTTTCAGAGGTTTCAGTAAAAAATGTATGTACATATATCATTTAAAAAACAATCATCCCAAATGTATGTGCCTTATCATTTAAAAAAAACTATCATCACTAATGTATGCGTATAAGCATTTAAAAAACAATCATCACAGAAGTATGTGTATTAGCATTTAAAAAACTATCATCACAAATGTGCATTAGCATTTAAAAAAAACAATAAAAATAAATGTAGTGCATTATCATTTAAAAAAACATTCATTATCATTTAAAAAAACATTCATTATCATTTAAAAAAACAATCCTCACAAAAGAGCATTATTACTTAATTAAAAAAAAACTTCTTTAGCATAAAAAAGCTACTCATGCAAAAATACACAGTAGTTCATTTCATAGATTACTAACTTGGAGGGGAAAATTGTACTCATTTTAAGGATTGAGAATTGCATAACAATCTATAGTTGGAATTTTCATCCTATGCTAGACGCGTTTCGCCATTATGGACTGGCCTTCTTGCGCATTTCAGCAGGTATTTTTATTTATCTTAATTACACTAATGTTGCTAACTTTCAGTTTTCCAGTAATTATTGTCTATAGTTGAATTCAAATAAATACAGATTAATAACTTGGCGATTTAATTGATGATAGCTCGCCAAATCAAATAACTGAGGCGGTAAGATATTACTTGACTAATAATTACCAGACAAGAATAAGAGGAAACAAAAATGATTTGAAAAATGTGCACATCTCAAATGAATTTTTAAGTAAATAAAAGCATTACTTCAAATGCGAGCGAAAACCTTATTTATAATAGCATCACTGTGACAAGAGGTCAATATAAGTTCTTTTAATACCATAAAATACTTTACAGCACAATTTATTATTATTATTTTTTTTTTTTAAGGAACGAATTCTTTGGCTAACTTTCGCACTTTCGAAAGACGTTCAAAAATGCAGTAATTTCAACTTAAAGAGTGTAAGAAATAAAATAAAAAAATAATAAATAACATAAAACAATAACCATAGCAAAATTACAAGTTACAAATAAATAAAAACATATAGAAATCACAAAAATATAAAATAAATAAATACGTTAAAAATTTGTAATAAAACAAAATGTAAAAGCATACAACATTAAGTAACAAAATATAAGCAAAATTGGCAAATCATTTTACAACAAATAATCTAAAGTTCAGTTCACAATAACAATAAATCTCAAACGGAGACAAAGAATTTTCTTCAGTTAATATGCAAGTTCAATTACGGTTTATCATTTTCAAGTGCCAAATGTAACACTTGATATTTTTCCTTTTAAAAATTATCAACGTTTTTGATTAATATCATTTATATTTGGGCCATAGTTTGTTTATCTTTCAACACACATAAGATTCATTTAAATCGGCGGGTTTCTTTTTACAGATTATTGCATAGAACTTATGCAAAAAGCAACTGCTCACACCATTTTGCAAAATTTTTCGTAATTTGCAATCTAGCTTGGATAGTCTTTTTACGTCTTCTTTTATAAAATCGACTACCAAGTGAAGAGGGATAATAACCCTAACGCCATTAAAAATATAATGGTGCTTAAAATCGTACTTGTTTCTATATCGGTCTATAATGGATGATGGCAATTTGAGATGGGGTTTTTTAAATGATGTTTTCAGTGAATATAAGTGAAAAAAAAAATAGTTTAATGTATTCTCGTGTGCCACAAAAATACCTATTTAGCTGCTTCGTGGCAAGCGTGGTTAGCCATTGCTGACCTAGGAATATGGAAACAAATGACTCGTTTTAAAACAGAAAATTCAAGTCTTCTCCATCGAAAGTGTATTAAAACAAATGAATCAGAACATATTAGCCAAGTTGAATTAACGTCAATTAGGTTGAATTAATTACATAATTGGTGTTCTGCATCAGAAATGTTAAGTTGAGTTTCATTAAAAAGAGAATACATTCGATTGATGCAAACTTTTTGGGTGAATAAGTTTTAAAAAAATATTTAATTGCATTTCTTTCAAATACATAAACCAACATCAAACAAGCAATATCTGATTTAACAGCACAATTATTGTTTAAGAAATTTAATATAAGTTATAATTAAAAAAAAAATAAATAATAACAAATAAAAACTTTCAAATTAAATGATTTTAAAATTAATTTTTTTAAAAACAAAATAGGTTCTTCAAACTTGATAGTGAGCTAAGAGTCGCACATGCGATTTATAACTGAATTTAATAAAAGCACTAATATATATTACAATTTAAAGTAAAGCACTCCCACAATAACACATTGAGAGCCAGAGACGGGTTGGGGGGGGGGNGGGGGGGGGGGGGGGTCATGGTATAAGCAACTATTTCAAACAACAAACATAAGTGACAAAAGGTATTTCCAAAAAATATTTGAGCTCATTTTTTTCAAAAGACTTTTTTTTTATTGACAAAGGAACACTTATTTTTAGTACAAAAAAAATTCCTCTCAGACATAGTTTGTAAAGTTTCCAATCAAATCAAGATTGGCACTCTATTCTATGGAATTAAAAATAAATAAAAAAATCACACAAAATTCAAGAATCTCAAGAAAAAATAACTTTTATACTAATAGCTTTATTAATTAGTTAGCAATTGATTTCTTTAGGAGGCTCATTAAAAATTTGGTATAGATGGGAAACATCAAAGAATTTTATCAAACTTCTTCCAGCTGTTTAGCAAAAGAAAAATAAAGGCTTTTTTTTATTTTTCAGTAAACAGTGACAAAACGTTTTATTCACTTGCAGAGTTATCCCTATATATAATTTAAATTATTAATACATAGTACTTTCTAAAGCAGGCAAAAAATTAATGAGAATTTTTAGGACAGCAGTAAACATAGATTATGCCAAAAACTGTAATGAAAATTCATGTTCAACAAGTGCATATTTGAACATGTGCTATTGCATAAGTGCATATTGCAGCACGCTTTTCGCTTATTTCGAACAAAAATAAATTGTATTAAAAAAAAAGGCAATACATTTTTTAAAAAAAGGACGTAACATGGTCGCGAAAAAATAATTAGATAAATATTATAATCATCGCAAATACAAACATTACAAATGTGTAAAATATAAATGCTTAGCTGTCGGAAGGAAAAAAACAAACAATCAATACACTAAATATATCATACTTTGTGAACTTGTGGACAATAAATTTAAAAAAAATGACAACACATTAATAAATTGCTGCGTTTTGATTGAAGGCGTAAAAAAGAGATAAAAATAATATAATAAAACATTTATAAAAGCATTTTACACTCAAACACTTACCATGATTTTTGACATAAAATATAGCTAACATCATGGTCAGGGTTGATTGTGAGTCCAGCTCAAAAATCCAGAAAATTGAGTAAAATCATTTATGCTTTTCAGAAAATTGCGTACTTGCACTTCAAGAAGCACGTGACCTATGACGCCAGCTGATCGTTTATAAACAAAATGGCATGTTAAAGTTTACTTAAGTTTCTCCACATAAGTTAGAATGTTAATTAACGTGAAGTTAATTAAATACAGCGTTGTATTGCACATCGAATTTGTTGAAATATACAAATGCCACGATTCAACAACCAATCAGGATCGAGATACACACACTACGTCACTTGCAGGTATCCAGACAGAAAAAGCATCGGAATAGAAAAAATAAATAAAGTGGAAAAATATTAAATGAANTTAAAGTTGACTGAAGTTTCTCCACATAAGTTAGAATGTTAATTAACGTGAAGTTAATTAAATACAGCGTCGTATTGCACATCGAATTTGTTGAAATATACAAATGCCACGTTTCAACAACCAATCAGGTTCGAGATACACACACTACGTCACTTGCAGGTATCCAGACAGAAAAAGCATTGGAATAGAAAAAATAAATAAAGTGGAAAAATATTAAATGAAAAAAGTTCTGTATTTAAATTAATTTACTTAATATGTCTATGATTGTATTTTATTTGTAATTAATTTCATCTATTTATGTCTATTAATCTATTTAATGCGTTGTCACATCATCACGTTTTGTGACATCGATTATTGCCAAAATATTGATAAGCGCCAGAATAAAAACAAATTCTCTAAAATAACGATAAAACAAATCACTGACAGAAATTTCGTATTTAAATTGTGATTGTATAGAATCAAAAACCTCATTTGAAAAAATAAACGAGTTACTATTAAAGAAAAAAAAAGTTTTCCGTAATCTATGAACTTATTTAGTTCTATTTACAATGCGCGGCCACATTAAAGCTGCATTGTAATCATTCGCATTGTAATCACATATTTTGTCTTTAAATTTTATTTTTCAATATTTTTGAGGTGTAAGCATACAGTTATAATTAAATTTTAATAATATTAAATAAAATAAAGTTTGGCATTTTAATTCAGCTTTTGAATTACATCATTCTTAATGTTTGATCATGTCATAGTCGTCTTCATCGATTATGGCGGTAATTGTGATAGTGTCGATGAAATAGAAACCACATATTGTTTCAGTTGGTGAGTAAAATGTGTAGAAAAATTCTTGAACTAGCTTATTTAACATGAATTACTATGAACGACTAAGCGAAAAAAATAAATAACGAAATAATAAATAAATAACGAAACAATAAAGAAATAACGAAAGAATAAAACAACGATAAATTAATTGAATAAAGTATGCTTCCTTTACAAATAAATTGTAGGTTTGATGCAATATTTACGAGGCGCAGTTATACTTTTGGCCGCGCTAGTAATACTATAAATAAATAAACAAATTCTAATGAAAACTTAAGACAGCGCCAAGTGATGTTCTAGAAAAGGGATTTGTTGCTATTGGCAGCTTGCCAACAGAGAATAAGAAAGTTTTTCGGAAAAAAAAAAAAGATAGATAAAAAATTTAAAAAAAAATTGAATGTAATATAAAGATAAAATAAAAAATATCGTTTGCGAAGAAAAAAAAATGGAGTAGTCCCTAATTAGAATTGAGCAAGTCCCTAATCAGAATTGATAGTTAAAATCCCTAGTCATCAATTATTTACTAACAGTTTATAACCTTGACCTTGGAGACCGCACAGTGTGGAGAACTCTTTTAATGGAACTAAAATGCCCACTATTTCGCATTCCAATTTAGCCCTTCCCATCGCATTCCAAGAAACAAACAAAAGGAGATCTCCACTTGCTTATCTCCTTCCTTGGAGGAGATAAGAAGAAATCTCCTCTTTTGCAAATATATTCTGGGGTAAAAAATAAATTCTAATGGGCTTGGATTGTTGAAATATCATCGATATCCGGAAACTTATGTGGTCGATGATTTCTTGAACTTCCGGATCGTGGTTAGCAAAAAATCCGGATTTTTTCCGGAGCACAATCATCCCTGCATTGTAAACAATTTTTACCCTCAGCATATATGAATACATATGACAATATAGAGTGACAACAAACAGTAATAAAATAATTAGATTTTAAAAATCTTAAAAGACACCAACACTGTATACATCCGAATAAAACAGGACAGAAAATATTTGAACATTCCTAATAAATAAAATATTATTTTACTGTACAAAATAAACATGTAACAATATGTACATTTCCTAAACCTTGATTAAAAAATTTTACATGTTAAGAGAAACACATAAAACATATCTCGAAATACGAAGAGTATCTTGGCAATATATTTTAAAACGAAATTATTACAGGTTTTTCAGAAGGGATATAAAGTACGCCATTAATTTAAAAATACTATATGCAGCATAACTATGCATATAATTTTTTATTGTATTTTAAAACTATGTTTTACAGTAACATACTTATAAAAATTACGAAGATGAACCAAAAATTAATTTCTGTAACTTGTAATGTATGTTTAAATTATCTTGGCATCTAAATTAATAGATTCTTTTAATAGGAGATCTCATTTTATTTTGTTGTTACATATTGAAACGATTTATTTTTTTGATAAACTATAAAATTGTATGGCTCTTAATGGAAGTTTGAATTCATACTACTTCGGTACTACAAATTAAAACTCTTTAGTTTTTAAATATGTTTCCGATTTAACATATTTGGAAATATTTTTTTATGAAACACCCATAAAGAAGTACAAGGGCGTTAGAATAGAATCATTCCGATAGATCAAATACTTTTATTGTATCTTAAAAGTAAGCGTAAAGCTAAGTTTTTGGAAAAATAATTGATAAAAAAAAACGTACATTACAAAAATAACGTTTCACGAAGTTTAACCAAACGTTAAACATCGAATTAAAATATATATTTATAACTTTCCAAGATACATATTTGCATAAGTTTCGCTTTCCTTGGCTTAAATTGCGAGAAACAAGACAAGGACAGATTTAACTCCTTGACATACGAAGACGTCTGGGAGATGTCATTTGTTTCGCATGTCAAAACAATAATTGACGTATCTCAGACGTGTTCAACACTGAGATGCCAACTTGCTCCGGACAGCAAATAAATATTTTAAAGTGGTAGTTTATCAATTGTGATTCTTGGTTTAATTAATTCAATTTAGATTTTTATCCACCACTATTTTAAAATAATTCACCACTTTTTAGTAGTTATGTCATGCTATAACTTTTAAAAAGCAAGCAAAAATAGTCAAATATTTGCAAAATTTACTTTGTAGTTATCTACCGTTTTTTTTTTTTTTTTTTTAAATAATTATTTTGGCGTGTCTAGAGCAATTGGCATCTCTGTCAACATTCCGTTGCGAGTTGTTGTATACAGTGTAATCAAAGATCATTTCTATATAAAGAAATGATATGGGGGTTAATACTTTCACCTAGCATTCCGCATGTTCAAGCACGTAGTTTTGCGCAGTACAGTTACCACAGAAAAATTTTCTACCAAGCTTGCGTAGAATGTACCTAATATGAACAATAAGATTGCTACATGAAAGATGTTGATGTTATGCGTTTCCCTCTAACAGTGCAGGAAGAGCTGGGAATTTTATCAATCTGTAAAAATCGGGGAAATGTCAGGGAATTGAATTAAAACGACCAAAAAGCCAGAAAAAATTCCTTGACTTTTGAATTTCCCTTATTTCGGTAGTCGGTGGGATAAACATTATTATTAATTTTCCACAAGATATTATTAGTTCTTTGGTTACTAGAGTTTAAAAAAGTTTTAAAGGGAAAAAAACATTGGAAGCTCTTTTCTTTTTCCCCAACTCAAACCATTTGACACAGGATTTTTTAAAAAAAAAATTTTTTTTTCTTATTATTATTTTGTATTATAACTCAAAATATGTGAAAAAATATTATGTTTAGCATTTTAATAATTTTTGGTTATGAAATCGGACATCTGTGTCCCTTTTTGTATTAAAGTTCTTACTTTCCAATGATATTTTTTCATATTTGAAGATCTGATAGAAAGTCATTCATCATTGAAATTCCTTTAAATTACATAATCAATTATCGATAAACTTTTGAAATATGACTAAAATTATTATTTTCAAATCACTTTTTTTGGATTTTATATTTAAGAACAAATAAAATTTCAAGAATACAACAATTAATACTAAACTATATTTTCGCCTGTAATTAGTGTCAGAAAAAAAATACACAAAAGGGACACGAGTGTCTCATCTGCGCGAAAGTGTTAAGAATATTTTAGATTTAATTCCTTGATTTATCCAGATCTATAAAATTCCCTGTTCTATTGCTATCCTGAATAATTTTATATCAACAAAACTTTGCAAGCCAATTCATAACCTTCAATAATATCCATTTGCTTGACAATTTCTTTAATGCGAGAAGAATTATCAGAAGTACCGGGTTGAGAGGCATAATGCACCAATCCCCGAAGAACACTTTCATGATATGAAAGCTCATTGGATAAAAAGTCGTAAGCCTCCAACAATTTTCCAGTCAAATCAGATCTTTCTTTTGTAGCTGCTGAGAGATCAATATGATGGTATTTTAAGCTGTTAACATGTTTAAAATATTTCTCCACCAAATGATAATTGCGCGTAAACAGATTTTCGTTTTTCAACAAACGGTTGAAGGCAGTGATATCACGCTGTTTAAGATTGCACACGCAGTCTGATTTGAACACATCATATCTTAAAATAACATTGCCAGTTTCAATGCTTCGAAAGGTAGGTGGTGGTATTGCAGGATCAACGAGAGAAAACTGTTTTAAATTGGATTCTCCCGATTTTCTGAAAGATGAAATGGATTTAGTTGGTGACTTGTGCAATTTTTTGCACCTGGAATTTTTCTCATACCATAATTTCGAAGTAGCAACCCCACTTTTGAAAATATCAGGTGGTTTAACAGAGGAAGAGCAGTCATCTTGACGCTTCCAGCAGGAAGGTACTCCTTCACAGGACTTTTTGTCAAACACTTCAGGATCCCCTTTTCTGCTCATCTTATTTCCTGCATTAGCATCTTTTACATTCATGGTTTCATTTAAAGAGTCTCCCACAGAAAGAGAATTATTTGCAGGTAAATAGAAGCCGTTAATTTCGGGATTCAAAAGGTTCCAACTGTTAGTTAAGTTACTTACATCAGAAAAGTTAGTCTCATATATTGGGTGTCTCTGATACTTAAGCGATTGATGACGCGAAAGAGTATTTTTATTCAAATGAAATGAATCACAATCATTATTTGCACCGTGACTAGGGTGATTACTTATCTTTTGAACCAAGAGAGACTTATCATTCAAAAAATTAGAACCACTACGTTCAGAATTAAAGTTGCTTACATTGGAAGAATACGCTTTGCAAATTGAGCTTACTTTTGACTCCAGTGGTTGATGATATAAAATAACACTTTTATTATGATGTAAGTGAAATGAATCAGATTTATCATTTGCAATATCAAAAGGATTATTGCTTACCGTCTGATAGGAATCATTATTCTTAAAACTTTCAAAATACAAATTGCTGAGACTATCTGGAAATTGTTTTTCAAAATTAGGCTCATGTTTAGACACTAAAGAACGGCAATCGGAAAGATTTTGATAGTTGTAAGACAAAGACTTTCCAACACTTCCTGTTGTTAACTGTAAGCAAATAGAATTGATTATGTTGTTCAGTTCTTTTAAACAGCAAATCTTCTGATTTCCGCCTTGTCTATTACTTTGTTGAACATATTCGTTCAGCAGAGTTAAAAGAGGCGCACTACAAGTTGTATTTCCATCACAGTTCTGTATATGACTCAAAGAATTAAAAGTGTTTTTATTAAGCAAATGTTTAGGAGGATGAAGGTATGAAGAATCATTTTGAAGACAAACTGTTAGAGATTTACTTTGGAAATCTTCTGTTAAAAGTTTATATATCATTAGAAGTTTATGAGCAAAAGGAGCTTTAAAATAAATATTGCTAAAAATAGCACCGTGCATAAATTTGTAAATATTATCAGAATGAATTGATATCAAACTAATTTTGCAATACTTCCGTTTTTTTATTTTATGGTCAGTTCTATGTAGAAATATTTTGTCATTTTTTCTTTTAGAAGAAGATCCAACACATTTAGTCTTAAGATTTTTACGAAATCTATTCAACTTAAATTTAGAAATATCAAAAGTACAGAATTTACCTGTTGTTAGTGGAGTAAGATTGCTTTCGATTTTCCGTAAAGTTTTTAGACAAATTTCATTGGAGATACCACGTGAACTACAAGCTTCTTGGAAACTATTATTTGATGTAAAGCACTCAGAGTTCGTGACAAGTCCTGAATGAGAATGTATGTTTTGAAGACTAGAATTGTTAATTTTCTGAGCAAAATTCTTCTGATACAAATGAGATGGTTTACACAACTTTGCCCTATTAACCAACCTTCTCGCAAATTCATTTCGGATGTTTCTACTGGTTGAAAATCTATTAACTTCAAGATATTTTTTTCTCAGATTTCGTAAAATGGCGGAGCTTTTTAAATTTACTCGATGCTTAATTCTATTCTTTGGAACTTTTCCAATCGTTGGGGATCTTTTAGCACCAAATACAGATGGGGAACGAATTTGATTCCTATTTTTATAAAAATGCCAATAATCACTTTTTTCACTATAACAGTATTGCTTTGAATCTTTTATAGTACAATTATATCTTTTACAAAAGGTCTTCCAAGCTTTATAATGTTCTTTTCTGGCCATAGGCAATCTACAGACTTGTTGAAAACAAAATTGAAGGTAGTCCCAATTTTTCTTTGGAAGACCCTGATAATTCCGTTTCTGAAAATAATAAGATGGTTCATATGATTCATTATCGTAGAGTTCAGTATAATCCATTTTAAGTATTTTTCGTTTACACCAAGAATAGTTCTCTTCTTCAGTTGTGCAAGATTTTCTTTTTTGATGAATATAAGATGGATCATTTGATTCATCTCCATAGAGATTGTGGCACATGTTATGCCTTTTTCGTCTACGCCAAGAATAATTATCATCTTCATCCGTGTTATTTTTCCTCTTTTGACAAACATTCAAGCTATTGTTCAAATTAGATTTTCGATCAACACGGTAGGCCTCTTTTGCATTTGTAGTCGATCTTGGAAAATCGTAGGGTTTTTCCCCAGATTTAGTGCAATTACCTGACTGCTTAATTTCTTTTAAATTTGCAGATTTTTGTTTACACATTTGTCCTTCGACAATAAATTTGTCCTCAGCAACATTATCAGTAAGAGCACTATCACTGGTACTTTTACCGTTTTCCTTATTCTTTAACAGAGCCTTGAAGAATACCCGAGTAGGAAGTTCATGTTTGGTTACTGAATTTTCAGTCTCGCAAGATATACGCTTACTAATAGGTTTAGTTTTTGAAACTTTCTCCTCATTTTTATCAGATGGTTGAGAGTGTTTTTTATCTGGAATAAAATCTTCATTAGATGAAAGAGAAGCGTTAAAAGCTTTGCCAGTATTTATATCACAGTTTGATAAAGAATTGGAGTTTTTATTTACACTGCTTGATTCTGAAATTGCAGAGGTTAACGAATGACTATTCATATTTATTTGTTTAGGCGATTTTATACATATAGGGTTTTCTTCAGCTATTTTAGCATTGACTGAAGCTTTTAAGCTGGAGACCTTGCAATTTTTCATAGTAGAGTTTGTCAAATAATTGTAAACTTTACTTTCAGTATGTGAGTTCGGTGAAGAACTAAGTCTACCCGATATTTTCTGTTTTGTTAATTTTTTAATGCTTTTATTAGATTTATTGGGTGACAGAGTTGTTTTTTTACGAGAAAAATCAGGAGGAAAGCCTAAACTGGAGACTTTGTCATTCTTACTAACACAAACTGTTGAAGAAGTATGAAAATTGTTCATATTACTTGAGTTACTATTGTTTGTTGCAACTTTAGTGATTGACGGACAGTCAAACGTGTCCGACTGTTTCAGCTTTTTAACATTTTCTTTAGACTTATTAGAAGTTACAGCTGCTTTTTTAGTTACAGTAAAATCTTTTTTAGCTGATTTATTAGAAGGAGGGCATAAATCAGAGGTCTTATTACTTTTTATATCACTTCGTAATACAGAATTTTGAGTCTTATCTTCACAATTTGATTCTGAAACTTTAGTTGAAGATGAACAACTAGATCTATTAGACTGTTTAGGTTTCTTTACAGTCTCAATAATTCTTTTAGACTTTTGAAGAATTGGAGAAGCTTTTTTACAAGTATCAGTACTATTAGCAGGAAGACATATGCCTGAGCTCTTACTATTCTTCTTATGCAATACCAACAAAGAACTATGATCTTTATTTACACAATTGGATTCCGACATTTTAGAAACTGATGAACATCTAGGCATATCAACTCGTTTAATTTTCTTAATATTTTTAACTTTTTCTTCACACTTTTTAGGAATTGGTGAAACTTTTTCACAATGCTTTTCATTTTTTGCATTAGATTTATCAGCAGGAAGGCATAGGCCAGGGGTTTTGCCATTCTTCACATTATACTTAGATAAAGAATTGTGAGTCTTACTTACACTATCAGATGTAGGTGTTTTAGAGACTGATGAACAGCTAAGCCCGTCAGATCGTTTAAATATGTCAGATAGTTTCTCAATAGTTTTAACTTTTCCTTCAGCCTTGTTTGAAATCTTACACTTTTTTTTACAGAGAGAAAAATCTTTTGCATCAGATGCATCAGCAGGAAAACATATTCTAGTGTCCTTACCATTCTTCTTACCATTTTTCAAAAAAGAAACGTGATCTTTATCTACATTATTTGATTCCGTCATTTTAGAAAATAATGAACAATTAGGCATATCAGATCGTTTAGATTTCTTCAAATTTTTAACTATTTCTTTAGACTTTTTAGAAAATGGAGACACTTTTTCACAAAAAGCAGAATCTTTTTTTTTAGATTTATCAGCAGGAAGACATAAGCTGGAGCTCTTGTCATTCTTTATATCATGCTTCAATAAGGAATTATAATTCTTACCTACACTGCTTGATGTAGACTTTTTATTGACTGATGAACAACTAGGTCTGTCAGATTTTTTTATATTTTCAACTTTACGTTTAGACTTAATGGAACATTCTTTTTTACAGGGAATAGAATCTTTTTCACCAGATTTATCAGCAGGGTGTAAGCTGGGGATGTTGTTATTATTTATCTCCAATAAATGATTGTGATTCTTATCTTTACTTTTTGATGCAAACACTTTAGTGACTGATGAACAACTAGGTCTATCAGTTTGTATGGGTTTCTTGATATTTTCAACCTTCTGTTTAGACTTTTTAGAAATGGAAGACTCTTTTTTAGAGCAAGCAGAATCTTTTTTACCAGGTTTATCAACAGCAAGGCATATGCCAGAGGCTTTGTAACTCGTTACATCAGAATGTTTAGGAGTCTTAGTATTTTCAACATTTCCATTCGGCATACTAGGCCCCAGAAATGAATTTTTCCATGCAGCAAAATTTTCTGTTAAAGGTTTATGAGAAGGAAGGAGAGTTTTGCTTTTCTGGTTATTCTTTTCACTTTCAGGGCATGATGAACTTGTTTTGCAACTATAAGAATGTCCTCGATTTGATTTTGAATTTTCAGTCAATGGAAAAGAAACAGAATTGAGTTTACAGTTTTCTTTCGAGTTTAAAACATCAGAATCAGATTTATCACAATTTAATTTAGCGCTGGAGGAAGAACATTTAAAATTAATGCCAGATCTAATATCTTTTGATTTTGCTTCATTTACTTCAGAGGGAACAATATTTGATTTAAATTGTTTCAGGATAGAAGAATCTTCCAAATTAGGACAGTCCTTGCTATGACATCCAGACCCAACACTAACTGTGACAAATTTCTTACAAATCGGAACATTATCAACATTCTTTTTTAAAGTGGTATCTTCTGTTTTTTTATTTTGGAGGTTTGATGACAGATCTTTAGAAGTTTCACCAGTACAAACACGAGTACATGTAGGCTGTTCCTGAAATAGCAAAGATTTTGGAGCAGAAGCATCTTTCTGATTTTGAGAGGATGAAAAAGATGTGGGAGCTTTGGAAAATATTCTACTGCTATTTAATCTAGGATCAGATGGCACAAAACTGTCACGTGATTGTAGTGCCTCATTAATGTTTTTGGAAGTAGCTGTTTTAGAATTATCGGCATTCAATATTTCTCCAAGTGATGGCTGCTTTGAATAAAGAGAATTGTAATTGTTTTTTAATTTTTCAAACCTACTTTGAATGTTAACATTCTGAGCACGGTGTAACAAATCTTTAGAGCTTTGTGAAGATTTTGCTTTTTTTATTTCCTCAAATGATTTCTTTGCATCTAGTAAACTTTTTATGTATTCAGAATCTTTAGATTGCTTATAATTATGATTGATTGGTGATAGGTTTATCCCTTCAGATTTTTTAGATACACAATTTGAATTTGCATTTTTATCCTTATGTGTTTCTTTTTTCAACTGAAAAGCACTGTCAGCCCATTTGACTCGTTTCAATGTTATAACAGAGTCCTGCGTTTTCCTTCGTGTACGAGTTGGATCAAATCTTGGATCAACTAGATACTCTGATTTAGTTGCAGTTTCGAATAGTAAATTTATTGAGACACTTTTTATTGGTTGCTTTTCCTGAGGCTTATGACGTTTTGTTATTTTGTATTTTGGATCTTTGTTACTTATAGAGCGGGGATCAACGAGCTCTGGCTTAGTTGCACTCAGTGATTTTGTTATATTTTTTATAGGAAGCATGTCTAGTAGTATGAAGTTATGCTAGTAAATGTTTATGTCATATATTTAATGGTACTTTTGAAAGAATTAGATTTTTCCTGAACGACAGGATCAGCTACAGGCTTTAGTTTGTTTTTAGTTTCCCGTAGTATAATGTATATTTCACAGAAAGCTTCAAGTGTACATTGAAACTTATACATTGGTACACAAAATTTTGATGATTTTTTCAACTTTTTTTGTTACTTTAGCATAACTAAAATATGAATGTGGATGATTGATAAGCAACAATGGTTTTGGTTTAACTGTACGATTCACTAGACGTTGCATTTCAGATGATGGGTTCATTTTAAATAATCTTGAGAATGTTCAGATCGAGTTCGAGTGGTATTCATTACAAAAATCTCTTAACTCAGGACCGAAGCAATTGAATGATCATATGAAGTCCACTGCAGCAGAACACTAAAAAATAAAAACAAATATTATTAGCATTGAAAAAAATAAATACTATTTCAAATACAAATTATTGATGAAAACCTGCGGTGGCGAGGAGAAAAAAGAAGCTTTAAGAAATTTTCAACATGATTTAAAAGATAATTTATTCGTAGTTTTATTAATACTCGTATATATGAATGATAAATGCGAGCAACTTTAGTACAACACTTATTTAGAATTCACAGATATTAAAACATTAATAAAACCAATTATATCAATAGCACTAATATAAATAAAGTCTGTAACGAACGTTTAAATACATACTAAACGGCTTCTCTTACAATTACAAAAGTAGTGTCTAGATTTATTAAAGTGGCTATGTGCTCTATAAGACAAGACCACATACTGCGCCATCTGTTGGAAAACAGCGGAGTTAGCGTTCCAATCTTGAAAGCAGTACAATGTATTGCAAAAAGGGTATTCAAGGTTGTAGAACATCTTCAAAGAAGTATGTACCAAAATACAACTTGTAAACATTAATCCTTAAGGTTTTATGCACCGTGATGAAACGAAACGGATATAGAACGGGAAAAAACTGCTAATTTTCGATTTTGATGTACAAATACTATTAAAAATTTGAAGATCGAACATAATTTATTCGGCGATCCAAACAGTTTTCGTGACATAAATGCTAACTCCGCAGTTTTTCATGAAGGAGGCACTTGAGTGTTCTAACGTTACAGAGCGTAGCTAAATAAAGCTAAAGTAGTTATCTCTTTACTTTGATAGATAGGTGCGTATACATACATATTATTTCATGATATGTAATGAATTTCTTACAATTTTTAAGACGGCTAAATTTACTTTTATGTGCTATATCTCTCAATCTAGTAAAGGGAAGCCTTTAGTTCTTTTTTTTTTTTTTTTTTAAAAAGACACTGCTTTGTCAAATAATCATATAAAAATAAATAAATAAATTTAATCTAAATTCTACTTTCATGATTTTTTAAAAATTTGGTTCATAAATTTTATTTATAACCGTAGTTGAACAGCCAACCCAATTTTAGGTTTACGATTTAATGCTCAACTTCGTAGCCTTGTAATTCTGAATCTAATCCAGAAGACAAGGGAGCGCCTGGATCAAGTACAGGGAGTAATTTTGTCTTCGTGGATGACTTTTTGATGAAACTAACCTGCATTTGCACTACATGGAGAGGAAAACCACGAATACCTCCCNCACGAATCCCCCCCCCCCCCTCGATTAGCCCGACGGCAAGAGGACTCTATAACTCATGATCCGTCGAATTCGTATCGACCATCCATCGCTGGGATTCGAACACGGCTAAGCTCATTAAAAGCCTAACGCTATATCCTCTGAGCCACCTCGGCTCTCGGTTCATAAATTTAAAAAAAAAAAAAAAAAAAAATAGATGGCAAAAACAACGAGCCACCTTCTTTAGTTATGTCATTTTGTTAAATTGAGTCAAATTTAAAAATAGCCCAAGAATCGTATTTTTTGTCCAAAAAAATTGGAAACATAAAACATTTCATTTCTTTAAAAAAACATTTCATAAGAAAATGCGATAAGGCGGCAATAGACATTGGTCTGTTTCACACAGAATGAGCCAATTATCGTGATATATACGTATATATATTGGAATTTTAAGCATTCATAATTAAAATTATTTCATAATTTGAAGTGACAGAGATCTAACACTTCTTGATGGTAGTTAAACCTCCACACTATCACTAATTGAAATATAATACTATAAATATCACAAGTTAAAATTATTTCATAATTTGAAGTGACAGAGATCTAACACTTTTTTGCATACTTCTTGATGGTAGTTAAACCTCTCCATACTATCACTAAAAGATGCAAGTTAGTTTATCTATTTCGGCCTATCCTACGGAGCTAAACTTAATACCTAAAATTTCCCCCATCAGCAATAAAAAAAAAACAACGTGGAAACCAACTCATAAATCATTTAATCCCTCTGTGTGGCCAACCCATTTTGATTTTGATCACTATACGTTCGGTAACTGTTTTTTTTAAAATTTATTAAGTCTTTGGTATGATTAAATTTAGTATTTCCGGCTTCTTTTTTTTAAACTTTCATAGTGAAACCTGATTATAAGTAATATTTCAAATAAAAAAAATAGTAATTAAAAAAAAAAAAACCCATCAGAAACATATATTACTTGTCTAAAGAGCAATGAGTAAGTTTTGCCCCTTTAGTAAATTCTAAATAGAGACTAAAGTTTACCCAGGAAGGTGTTAAATTCAGATATACATTTTCAGCCTAAAAAACAAAATTTGCAGCTTTTCCATAATTATTTTGGTTTCTAATTACTGAGGTACGGGCCTCAAAGTATAGAGCCTCATAATATAAAAATTGAATGAATAATTATTGATCTATGAGTTGATTTTGTCCCTGCAATACATAAAGCTTCTTTTACAGCAAATTTCATATGTGTTCACTTTTAGCGAAGGCACTTAATGACCTTGAAAGTTGTGCTAAATTTCAGTTTTTCGCTACTTTAAAGTAACGCCACCGGTAACACTTCAACTTAAGGCAACACTTCACGAATTTCTTTCTCTCTTTTTTTATTTTACTTTATGCAAGACATTGACCTAGTTATGAGTTCACTATCGATGTTTAACTTCTTAAAGATGAAATTTTGAATCAACCCAGATGACGAGGAAACTCCTACATCATGCATGGGGAAAATTTAGCCTCCGTGGCTGACTTTTTGATGTAACTAACCCACTTTTGCGTTACATGGGCAGGAAAACCACGAAAACTTCCCACGGACAACCCGGTGGCAAGGGGATTTAAACCCATGAACAGCCAACCACTGAGGATATTTTATGTTAGCACTGTGGTCGGTGCGAGCCAAGAGTAGAATTCTAATAGCGGGAATTCGTACCTGGGTCACCACTTTGGGAGACGAGCACTTTATCCCCTGAGCCACCGCGGCTCTTATACACGTCTTGATTTTTTTGGTATTACCCATTGTAGGGCTGCAGGTCTGTCGCGGCTCGAATTTCCGCGAAATTGTCATCTTTTTTCCTCGAATTCGCGAATTTCTCAATATGTCTTGACTTGCGCGAAAATTGCTTAAAATTTGAAATTTTTTTTTCATTTTTTATTTATTATTTTTATTAAACAGAATTTTTTATTTTCCTGAATATCAAATTGAACAAGTGAAATTGATTAGATATTTAAGGGAGTGAATCAATAGCAAAATGACATGAAAATAGTTCAGAGATAAGAGATAATCACAATCTTGTCAACTAATGGTCTTTCTACACTTAGGGAGGGTAATTACCTTCCTGAAGTCAGTAAGAGTACAAAAGAAATTGGAATCACAAAAGAAGGAAAATGTTATTAATCAAATCTTTGACAGAAAATTTTTTATACAAGCTATTGCACTGGGCAATGAAATTTTTACTGCCTTTCTGCATATCCAGTTAATTTTTCCTAGGCGGCTTCTTGTGATTTCTTAAATATGGATCAGTTTCTTAGATGAGAGGGAGGACTAGTAGTTAGTAGGGACTTGTAACTAGTAGTTTGAATGTAGAATGTTTGAGTTTTCACAGCAATTACTTCTTACAGAGCAACGGTCAAGGAATTGCGCGTTGGTGAAGGAAAATTGATCGAATTTCGGAAATCAAGGACCGAAAACTTCAAAATTGGCAATTCGATGTTTGTCGGTGCCTAAAAACATCACTGACGCAGAAAGATCGTTTTCTAAGTAAAAAATTTATTGAGTGACGAAAGACGAAGCATAAATGAGAATAAACTTACAATGTACAATACTTCGTACCAAAATTCTGTTCATTTGAATAAAAATATAAATATTGCTTGATATTCAAAAAAATACTTTTGTTGTGTATTTTTAAGCTTTTTTTTTTATTTGCGCAATTTCTGTCTTTTGCATCATTTATATAATAAATTTTTTTATGCTCAGAATTTGTGTAATTTTCAAAATTTCCCGCGAATTCGGGGTCTTTTTTCCCGCGACAAACTTGCAGCCCTACATTAGTATAAATTCTGTGGTGGTTGGTTAATGTTTATGAGACTAGTTATTAGAATTTACATTATTTTAGAATTTATAAACATCGAAAATATTAAAGTATAAAGAAGGTGAATATAAATCAACACCGAGCGTCATGCTACAGAGACAGTTTAGATTGTTCTAGCGAATGAAAAGTTAAAATTTCAAGTTCTTGATCGCTGTTACGATTAAGTTGAGTAGCCGCTATTCACAGAAATATATATCTTTGTAGTTCACTATTAAGCTCAGGCAGATTTTGACGATCAAAATCCAAGAAAATAGCTTTACTTGATGATTTTTCTAAGGTCCACTGTAGGTACTTATGTTTTAATTGTTTGTGAAGCAATAGAACACAAAATGATGGTCAGAGCCATCCATTTCACAAAAAGCATTGCTGTATTTAAAGAGATGTGTTTTTCTCAAAATTCGGAGTCAATTCTAACATCCCGAAATTTTGAGAAAAAATTTGGACAAGCAAAAAACACATGTCTAACAAACTGTCTTACATTTAACAAACATTCCCCGAAAATTTCAACAAAATCAAAAATGTCAAGTATTTAACTTTGCCTGACTCTTTAAAAAAAAAAAAAAAAAAACTGGTTCTTAAGAGGACGCTACAAGGAAGAAACTTTTCATAGCGAATTATGTTACATCTTCAATATTAAAAATGGAGGAAAGTATAATTATACTAGTGGGCTGCGCCCCCTGCTCGCCAACCCCCGAAAATTGCTTCGCAAACCAAGCTCGCTTCGCTCGCTACTAACTTAGGTACATTGCAAATGCACAAAATTCTAAGAATTCAAAACAATCATTCAAATCTAATCCATATAACAACCTTTTTTTTTTTAAAAAAAATTACNATAATTAAAAAAACTTAATTAATAATATAAATTTTACATTATTACCTTGCGCACATCCAGTTTGGATCAATCCGAGGTAAGAAATCCAACACGCTTTTGAACATCTGTAAGAACACGCCATAAAAATCTCCTCAAACTCTATTTATGCTTCTATTTTCATATTCTGTAATCTGGAAAACCTGTAACGAAAATATTTTATATCATTTTTTTAAAATGTGGTTATTTGTAAGTACATTCGAATTCGGTGCTTGCTTTATATATTACTTTTTATATTTTACTCCGTATTTTCTTGTTTTTTATTTTCTATTTTTGCTTGATTGTTTAAATTCGCATTTTCTGTTTTATTTTGAATTCTTTTCTTAACTAGTTATTTTTTTGTTTAAATTTTTTGGTGCTCCTCACACTATTGTATTCATATATTTTGCTTTGGCTATACAAATACAATACTAGAAATCATTCTTTTTTGTGGATATAACCAACCGTGTGAGCTGACGACGAGATTATATATTTTCATTATTTTCATTGTTTTTTTATAATTTTTTTATATATATATATATATACATAACATACCAATTACCGAGATAAGAAAATCAGTAGTATTTTTAAAGCTCAACTTGCTGATGATTACTGAAAATTGGGAGACAATTTGTTAACTAGATACCTAATGAAGAGTAAATTAGTTTGGCTAAGAAAACATAACTGAAAAAAAAATTACGTCACTAGGGATTGAGCAAACCTTGATACACGCTTCCTTCATATTTAATATGATATAAAAGCATTGCGTTTCAATTAGCAAAAAACTAAATGGGTATAATTGAAACATGTTTTCAGTCAGAAAATTACATTAAATGTATTTAATGGAAAATTACTATTTAAAAGTTTCATATCATTCTTATTCTATTTTGAAACATAATAATTTACAAGCATATCCTTTTCGATATTTCTTAATAAAAATCCTCATTAATAAAATTAGATTTAAAATATCGCCCCCTAAAGAATGTATTTATTAATTTCATTGAAAAAAATATTTTATGTTTAAATGAAATTTTTTTTAAATCAATATTTTTTTAAAAATTTATTTAAATTATTGATTTATTTGTTTGAAAAAAATCACTATTGATTTAAATCAATACACTTTTTAAAATAATAACGACGAGAATAAAGAAATAATAATAAATAATTAAAGAAATAATGAAGAATAAATAATTTTAATGCATATGCGTTTTATTATTTTATAGTAAAAGAATAGCTCCCTTAAAATCAGACTTTTAAAAAAAATAACACCTTTAAGAATGTATTTATTAATTATATTATATAAAAATATTTTAAACTTAAATTAAGATTTTTTTATTTACTAAGTACGTTCACATTAAATGTTATGAAAATTATGCGTGTTTAAGTTAATGTTTTTTTTAAAGAAAGGATACACTTGATTTTAATCAATAATTTCTTTAAAAAAAAAAAAATCAAATGATTTAAACCACGATTATATTCGAAACGCATTATTTTCTAGTTGTAAATCTAATCCTGACTGCAATATCTCAAATTTAATCCCGGTATAACTTGGCATATTATATTTCGATATATTTCTCGGTCAGGTAGAAACTTATCGCAAAGATAGTATTAGGGGTACCGGAAAGTAATGTCGTTTCGACGCAGTAAATATTCGTTAAAAAAAAACCTATTTATTTTTCTCTACCCGGCATTGAAAGGTTGTTGCTAACGAGGGTAACTACATTTTTGATTATAAATAAAATCTTGATAACAAATATCAGATGCACGGAAACGACATTACTTTTCGGTCCCCCAAATACATGATTTTCGCAAATTGCACCCCTTACATGTCTACGAGAAGAAAGACCTCCCTATAAGCGCAATCCCTATACAGTGAGGAGTGGGGTTATAAATCGAGACAAATATAGTTCGTCTAAAGTAAGAACTCCCCTCGCTACAAAGTCTGTAGGCCGTCTGCTGGAAACAAGAATAGCGCATTTCAGAGGGGGTACCTTCTCTTAACACAGTAGATCAAATAAAAAGATTCCCTTTCTCTCGCCCACCCAAGCCAAAAGCCTGTCCTAAACATTGACCCCACACCCCGACTTGAAATAGCTATACCTCGTTATCATAGTCACCGCCACGGGTCCAAACGAATAGCTAGGGGAGTTCATACTTTAGACAAACTATACTGAGCTCACCACTGCCCCTGTCTGACATAATACATATAGTGCGGCTTTCACGAGAACTCCTCCAGAAATCAGTCTCGCGTCTTGGCGGGTACTATGGTTACGTTTTGTTTTGATCGTGACATAGGACAGCGTGAGTAAACCAATCAATACCTTTATTCCCCATTGCACCCCCATAAAAAATGTGCTCTCGCTTGTTACCAAGGTAGCAGACCTTGGCTATCAAGGATCATCTCTATATTATCTTTTTAATCTTTGTATGCCAAGCAGCAGACAGTCCCAGACTTTTGGTCTGGAGGACTTTTCCTCAAATCCGCACAATAATTTTAAGACTATTATTGATAAATCTATAAAAAAATCGAACAATTACCAGGGGTCTGTTTAGAAGAAATTTGGGTCCGTTCACGGACCCTTCACAAAATATCTTTTCATAAAAATGGATCCTTCACAAAATATTTTAACTTAAAAACGGACCCTTCACAAAATGATTTTTCTTTTAATCGGACCCTTCACAAATTTGCTTATCGTCATTATTGTTTTGTTAATCGAATAAACACTTCCCAGGGAGAAAAAAAAGAAAGATGGATGTAAACGAATTAGGTTTTGTCTTCGGCAGACGCTTCTTCCATTAATTCGTCCGAAATGAATATTCTGCGTTCAGCAGTATAGGATAAATACCAAATATTTGTATGTTGTATCTCTAATTTAGTAGCTGCAATTGCTGTTGATTTTTTAAAATTTAAATTTTTTTAATTATAATTTTACAGTGTTGAGCATAATCTTTTATCTATTTACAATTTAAAAACTCATTGAAAAAGTTTTTTTCAAACACAGGACCCTATTCGCACAAATTCGTAAAAGCAGGACCCTGGTTGAAAGAATGTGACTTAACGTTTATTTTATATTCTCAAATTACGAGTAATTTTTTTACAATTTTACGAAAACAGGACCTTTCACACAATGTCTGGTCAGACCCCTGATTACTAATTAGGGGGTTCCGCCAATAGAAGGTCGATCATTTAGGGTACGTAGCTAAAAAAAACCCTTTTGACGCAGATGGTACACTGGTGTTCTTTTTATATATATTTATTTTCTAACGCGCTAATTACAAGCAAAAATAAATTTTAATTTAAAAAAAAAAAAAATCTGTTAGATTGGCTGAATTATATTTCTTCTAAATTATAAAATTAAAAAAAAAAAAGCACATGAATGAAATCCAATTTTCATTCATATGCTAAAATTTATTAACAATTGATTTTGTAAATTAAAGAAATTTTAAAGATGAATAACTTCGATTCAAATAACTGCAAATAAATTCAAATAAGTGGGCCGTATATTTTACCTTTGACTCAAAAAAAAAAAAAAAAAAAAAAAAAAAAAAAAAAAAAAAAAAAAAAAAGACACCACTGTTTAATGCTGTATTTCATAACCATAAATTATTAAAATGCTAAATATCGAAATTAGGTCAAAATAAGTTTTCACTTATTTTGACCTAAATGAATGCAAAATATTATGAACATTTACCATAAAAAAATTTTTATTTTTGAATTTCTTCCCTTCTTGACTGACCAGCATTCTACTTTGGTCAAATCTACAAAAGTACCCCTCTATCACTACTTTCTGTCACTGTACCTCTCTCTGTAACAATCTCTCTCTACCAATATCCCGCGAGAATCCCTATCTAGGTCCGCTAACCTCTCAGAAACACTAGCAAGCGTAATAGGGAGTCATTTTAAAGTTTGCTTCTTTCTGTGCGTTTCGTGAAACACGGCTTTGAGTTCAAGACATTGTGAAAATTTCCCAGATGACTTTTGTTATACATGCGGCGAATATAGTGTTGTTAAAAATCGCATGAGGAGCATTACAGACTAAGTAAGACAACTTTATCTCGCATATTTTGACATAAAACTCAGAGATCAGGACAACTATTGGGCACCTCATAAAGTTTGCGTGCAGTGTCTCAATGATCTACGCTTATGGCATCAAGGAAAGAAGAATGCTTTACGATTTGGAATTCCTATGACGTGGAGAGAGCCCCAAAACCATTTTGATGATTGTTATTTTTGCTCCTGCCATGTTCGTGGGTATGACCGGAAAAATCAAAGACTAATATCTTATCCTGATAGCATTCCACCGCTACATGTAAAATTAGGTGTAATGAAGCAGCCTATCAAGGCTGTTCCAAAAGATGGCAATTGTTTCAAATACCTGTGCAAAAAGTTTCCAAGTTTATCCCAAGCTAAGTTGAAAGAAGGAATATTTGTTGGTCCAGATATCCGAAAAAATTTATGAAGGATAAAGAATTTGAGACTAACATGACAGAAACGGAAAAAGAAGATTGGGTTGCTTTCAAAGATGTCGTCAGTAAATTTCTGGGTAATTAAAAGGATCCTGATTATAAGGAAATTGTAATGAAAATGCTGGACAAATTTAAAACATTGGGTTGCTCCATGAGTGTAAAAATGCATTTCTTTCATTCACATGTGGACTTTTTCCCCGAAAATTTAGGAGCAGTCAGCGAAGAACAAG
>NC_092212.1:45866326-45884867 GCF_043381705.1 Parasteatoda tepidariorum | reverse complement strand
TAATATGCAATTAAATATTTTTAAAAATTAACTTCTTATTTTAATTTGTAACTCAATACTTTTGTTTTGTACAATCTGGTAAAAATCTGACAGTAATATTTAATGCTCCTTCAAACATAAAAGAGTCCTATATAAAATTTTGATAAATTTGAGGCCAGCCATTTGATTTGTGTTTTTAATTGTGGCCCGCAACTTCGTGTAAGTTGGAAACCCCTGATATATGAATGATAAATGCTAGCAACTTTAGTACGACACTTATTTAGAATTCACTGATATTAAAACATTAATAAAACCAATTATATCAATAACACTAATATAAATAAAATCTGTAACGAACCTTTAAATACATACTAAACGGCTTCTCTTACAATTACAAAAGTAGTGTCTAGATTTATTAAAGTGGCTATGTGCTCTATAAGACAAGACCACATACTGCGCCATTTATTGGAAAACAGCGGAGTTAGAGTACCAATCTTGAAAACAGTACAATGTATTGTAAAAAGGGTATTTAAGGTTGTAGAACATCTTCAAAGATGTACCAAAATACAACTTGTAAACATTAATCCTTAAGGTTTTATGCACTGTGATGAAGCGAAATGGTCATAGAACGGGAAAAAACTGTTTATCATAAATCTTCGATTTTGATGTACAAATACCATTAAAAATTTAAATATCGAACGTAATTTATTCGGTGATCCAAACAGTTTTCGTTACATGAATTCTAACTCCGCAGTTTTTCATGAAGGAGGCACTTGAGTGTTCTAACCTTAGAGAGCGTAGCCACTTTTCTATATCTAGACACCACTTTTATGAATAAAGCTAAAGCAGTTTAAAAGTTAAGAGGGTGGTTGTGGTCATGGCACCCTGTATAAAAAATAAATAATTAACAAGAGCATGCAGCAGGAAAATTTTCCAGTTAAAATCTCTTTACTTTGATAGATAGGTGCGTATACATGCGTATTTCATGATATGTAATGAGTTTCTTGCAATTTTTAAGACGGCTAAATTTAATTTCATGTGCTATATCTCCCAATCCAGTAAAGGGAAGCCTTTAATTCTAATATTTTTTAAAGGCACTGCTTTGTCAAATAATCATATAAAAATAAATAAATTTAATCTAAATTCTACTCTCATGATTTTTTTTTTAAATTTGGTTCATAAATTTAATTTTTAACCGTCGTTGAACAGCCAACCCAATTTTAGGTTTACGGTTACTAATACTCAACTTCGTAGCCTTGTAATTCTGAACCTAATCCAGAAGACAAGGGGGCGCCTGGATCAAGTACAGGGAGTAATTTGGCCTTCGTGGACGACTTTTTGATGAAACTAACCTGCATTTGCACTACATGGAGAGGAAAACCACGAATACACCCCCCGGTTAGCCCGACGGCAAGAGGATTCTATAACTCATGATCCGTCGAATTCGTATCGCCCATCCATCGCTGGGATTCGAACTCGGTTAAGCTCATTAGAAGCCGCCGAAAGCTATATCCATGAACCACGGCTCTTGGTTCATAAAAAAAAAAGATGGCGAAAACAAAGAGTCACATTCTTTACTTATGTCATTTTGTTATATTGAGTCAAATTTAAAAATAGCCCAAGAATCGTCGTTTTTGTCCAAAAAATTAGAAACTTTTTTTTCTCATCATGTACTTATACAAAAAAAACATTTCATAAGAATATGCGATAAGGCGGCAATAGACATTGGTCCGTTTCACACAGAATGAGTCAATTATTGTGATATATACAGTAGAGCCCGTTTAAGAAGTTGCCTTTTAAAAAGTTTTCCCGCGTAAGAAGTTATTTTTTTTAAAAAACCAAATACCACAATGTTAAATTTACCTTTATAAGAAGTTTTTTCCCTGTTTAAGAAGCTTTCATTCACTTCCAATTTCCTTCATTTTTTTAAAAAAATTTTTATATAAATTTTTTTATCTAGTTTTACCTTTCCCTCACAAAAATAGGTTCCTGAATTAACAGACCACTGACCTTTGCACATTCATTTCACAAAAGAAGGGGATTTATTAGGGACAGGTGTGAGCAAAGGAATGTCAACCATGAGAGGAACAATGAAACTGATAAGAATGTGGAGAATCGCTTGGACATTCTGTCCACCACAACAAATGAAAATCGGGGGAAGCCTGATGACTCATGCATCACCACCAAACCAGGGGTGTGTCCAGACATTTCGTGAAAGGTCCGTTTTTGTAAAATTGTGAAAAAATTACTCGTAATTTGTGAACATAAAATAAAGGCTAAGTCGCATTCTTTCAACCAGGGTCCGCTTCTGCGAATTTGTGCAAATAGGGTCCGTTATTGTAAAAAAACTTTTGCAAGGAATTTTTAAATTGTAAAGATATACAAGACTTCTTAAAACTGTAAAATTATAATTAAAAAAATTAAATCTTAAAAAATAAACAGCAATTGCAGCTACTAAATTAGCGATGCAACATATAAATATTTGGTATTTAGTTGAAAGCAGAATTATTAGAAAGCAGAAGATTACTGCTGAAAGCAGAATATTCATTTCGGACGAATAAAGGAAGAAGTGTCTGCCAAAGACAAAATTTAGTTCGTTTACATCTGTCTTTCTCCCCCCCCCCTTTCTGGAAAGGGTTCATTCGATTAATAAAACAATAATGAAGATAAACAAATTTGTGAAGGGTCCGATTAAAAGATAAATTATTTTGTAAAGGGTCCGTTTTTAAGTTAAAATATTTTGTGAAGGGTGTGCTTTTATGATAGGATATTTTGCGAAGGGTCCGTTCTTCTTCTAAACAGACTCCTGCAAACCAGAGTTGGTCAAAAATTTAGTCGATTACATTTTTTGATTACAGTAACCAATTACTTGTAAAGATGATTACAATTTTCAAAAATTTTGATTACAAGCTGTAATCATGATTACAATATTAATTACAGTAATCAATTACTTGTAATAACTTTTGTTAATTTACAAGTGTAATAGCTTGTAATCGTATAGTTTGATTACAAGTAATCACAATTACATTTACATGTAATCATATATTTTGATTACTTGTAATCATAATTACTCGCAATCGTTTTCGCTGTGATTACTTGTAATCGCAATTACTTGGAATCATGATTACAAGTAATTGATTACTGTAATCGACTATGTAATCATGATTACAGCTGTAATCAAACTTTGTAATCATGATTACAAGTAATTGATTACTGTAATTAATCGATTACATTTTCGATCTACTCTGATGTAATCAAAAATTTTGATTACTTGTAATCGTGATTACAAGTAATTGATTACATAGCTGTAATTATCTGTAATCAATTACAGTTGTAATCGATTACTGTAATCGACGGCCAACTCTGCTGCAAACTCTACCTTTGTTTTACAACTGATGGATCAGGGAGTTATTAAGGTGTTTAAGCAGCATTATAAATTGTGACTTGAGAAACGGATACTGGAAGGATTTGAAAATACAGGAGAGCTGAAAAAGTCAAAGCTTTAGAAGCGATAGAGTTTATTGTATCGGCATGGGCATAAATAACCCTATCTGTAATTGCTAATTGTTTTCAGAAAGCTGAATTCTCTGATGGAGACACAACCGAAGAGTATGAATTTGAAACTGAATATGAAATGTCAGATGAAGAAAAAAACGAAAATTTTGATAACGATTGGAAGTCGCTCCAAAATGGACTTAATTTAATTGCATCGTTTGAAGATTATGTATCAGTTGAAGACGAAATTTTGCCTTGTCATGTGCTTTCATTAGAGGATATTTGCGACGTTACAAATCAGGGGTTTCCAACTAACATGAGGCCGGGGGCCACAATTAAAAACGCAAATCAAATGGCGGGACGCAACTTTATCAAAATTTTATGTAGGACTCTTTTATGTTTGAAGGCGCATTGAATATTTCTGCCAGAATTTTACCAAGTTGTACAAAACAAAAGTATTGAATTACAAGTTAAAGTAAGAAGCAAATTTTTAAAAATATTTAATTGCATATTAAAAAAATCGGGCTACAATAACTTTAATGTGAACCTATGTATTAAACAATTAATGTGCAACAGATGTCTAATTGTTAAGATATAAAACTTTGAAAAGGTTGGTATTAAAACTTACATAGTAGCACACAAAATGTTCAATGACAAAATTGAGGTTTGTCTGATGCAATCCCCAGAGAATAGATATTTACATTTTAAATTTAAATCTTATAAATGTGTGTGTAAATATTTTCGTCCAAATAAAGTGGTTTCAAAAAGTTAAATCTAAGAATTTCTTCGAGAAAATTTCTGATACACACAGGCTAAATTATATTCACAAAAAAAAAATAATAATAATAATAATAAAAAAGCGCAACATACACGATTATTTTTGTATTTGAATAAATATTTTGTTGGATGCAAAACCTGAGAAATAAATTTTTTTGCATCGTTGGTATGATAAATTTCACAGAAACGAAGAAATTAGGTTTTTATTAACGAGAGAAATATTTTAAACCCATAAAGATTTTTTACGAAAATTATCCGCAAAAAAATTACAACTAATATATTTTAGTTCGCGGGCCACAATAAAAGGCTTCGCGGGCCGGATGCGGCCCACAGGCCGCCAGTTGGAAACCGCGGTTACAAATAATGACACAGAAGAATTGAGTGAAACTGTAGAAGATATTGCTAAACCTCCTAGTCTTTCTGTTGCCAGAAAAGGGTTAGAAACTTTTTGAAAATTCATTTGCAGTGTTGAAAATGTGCCCCCGGAAATGTTCAAATATTTACAGTAGTTGGACAATTTTCAGTTATAGTTCAGTGAGAAAAAACAAACTACTTTACACAATTTTTTCTCGCATAAGTCTCATCAATAATTGTAAAAATGTGTGCATCTCTGCGTAAATGACATTTTATAAATTAAAAAATAAAGTAGGTATTAGTTATTTTTTTTAAATGAATAGTAATATTAAATATTTATTTAATTATATGTTGATTCTGTTATACGATTACAAAAAAAAATTTCGTTTTTAACCTTCACCGTTTAAAAAGTTTTCCCGTTTAATAAGTTAGAACCATAGAAACCAACTCATAAATCATTCAATCCCTGTGTGTGGCAAACCCATTTTGATTTTGATTATTGGACGTTCGGTGACTATTTTTTAATTTATTAAGTCTTTGGTATAATTAAAGTTAGTATTTCCGGCTTCTTTTTTTTAAAACTTTCATAGTGAAACCTGATTATAAGTAATATTTCAAATAAAAAAATAATAATTAAAAAAAAATACACCAGAAACATATATTACTTGTCTAAAAAGCAATGAGTAAGTTTTGCTCTTTTAGTAAATTCTAAATAAAGACTAAAGTTTACCCAGGAAGGTGTTAAATTCAGATATACATTTTAAGCCTAAAAAACATTTAAAAAAAATTACAGCTTTTTCATAATTATTTCAGTTTCTAATTACTGAAGTATGGGCCTCAAAGTATAGAGCCTCATAATATAAAAGTTGAATAAATAACTATTGCTATAACTATCGCTTGAGTTGATTTTGTCCCTGCAATACCTAAGGCTTATTTTACAGCAAATTTCAGTTTTTCGCTACTATAAGGTAACGCCATATTTACATTTCACGAATTTCTCTCTCCTTTTTTTAATTTTACTTTATGCAAGGCATTGACCTAGTTAACAGTTTACTACTGCTACCGATGTTTAACTCCGTAAAATTGAAATTTTGAATCAACCCAGATGACGGGGAAACTCCATCATGCATTGGGAAAATTTAGTCTCCGTGGCGGACTTTTTAGATCAACTAACATGGGCAGGAAAACTACGAAAACTTCCCATGGAAAGCCCGGTGGCAGGGGGATTTTAACCCATGATCAGGCAACCACTGAGGATATTTTACTTTAGCACTGTGGTCGGCGAGCGAGCCAAGAGTACAATTCTAATAGACTAGGCCGGGATAGCCTGGTTGGTAGGGCACTAGGCCCATGTACTAGACTTTGTGGGTCGATCCCCTCCGGCCATAGACTCCCCGTGCAGTAAATAGTGACTGATGCACGTTAAATCAGTCGAGTCACAAAGTCCTTCATGTTCCCATAACAAATCATACCTCTGGGGGTATTGATCCAGGAGTTTCCTAGACTTCTGGATTGGTCAAAAATTACAAGGATACGGAGTTGAACATTAGTAGTCGTAAACCCAACAAAATTGGGTCGGCTGTTCAACGACGGTTATAAAATTCTAATAGACTAGCCATCGTGGGAATTCGGACCTCGGATTCACCACTTAGGGAGACGAGCACTCTATCCCCAGAGCCACCGCGACTCTTACACACATCTTGATTTTTTTGGTACTACCCATTAGTACAAATTCTGTGGTGGTTGGTTAATGTTCATGAGACTAATCATTACAATTTACATTATTTTAGAATTTATTAACATCGAAAATATTAAAGTATAAAGAAGGTGAATATAAATCAGCACAGCACGTCATGCTACAGCGACAGTTTAGATTGTTCTAGCGAATTGTTCTACAGAAATATATATCTTTTTGTAGTTCACTATTAAGCTCAAGCAGATTTTGACGGTCGAAATCTAAGAAAATAGCTTTATTTGATGATTTTTCTAAGGTCCACTGTAAGTACTTATGTTTCAATTATTTGTGAAGCAATAGAACACAAAATGATGGTCAGAGTCATCCATTTCACAAAAATCATTGCCGTATTTAAACAGATGTGTTTCTCTCAAAATTCGGATAGTCAATTTTGACATCCCGAAACTTTGAGAAAAAATTTGGACAAACAAAAAACACATGTCTAACTAACTGTCTTACATTTAACAAACATTCCCCGAAAATTTCAACAAAATCAAAAATGTCAAGTATTTAACTTTGCCTGACTCTTTAAAAAAAAAATTCTTAAGACGCTACACCACCGAAGAAAGAAACTTTTCATAGCGAATTATGTTACATCTCCAATATTAAAAATGGAGGAAATTATAATTATATTAGAGGGCTGCGCCCCCTGCTCGCTAACGCTCGCCAACCCTAGAAAATTGCGACGCATTCTTATATGGTTTGCTTCGAAAACCAAGCTCGCTTCGCTCGCTAATTGCAAATGTACAAAATTCTAAGAATTCAAAACAATCATTCAAATCCATATAACAACTTTCTTTTTTTAAAAAAAATTACATCTTTTTAGTAAATACTAAGTCATTAAAATAAATTTGAATTCAAATGAATGACATGTAATTCGTTAAACCTATTAGAAATGTGCTATAGTATAAAATCTTAAAGCGTAAGAGCATGACTGAGACTCATTTTTCAATGAATAACTAATAACAATAATATAACAAATAAATTCGTGATATAAATCAAAAATTGTCAAATAAATTCGTAATATATAAATTCGTGAAAAAAAGCGCTTTCGACAAAATACTAAAATACAGATCTATCGACAAAGACTACTCACTTTTGCCTAGCTTAATAGTGTGAGATTGACGCAGCTGATAGGGTGAATTTCGGAAGAGATCACATTTGGTAAGAATGCTCTCGCTGGTTGTTTCAGTTTCCGTTTTTAAAAGCGCTATATGTTGAGCTAGATTTGGCATGTGACATTTTCAGCTGCAATCATTGGTCGATTTTCTAGCGTTGCCATTCGGGGAGTTGTAATGAGGCTTTTTTTTTGTTGCCGTGTAAGAGAAATATATATATATAGATTATTACACACCAATTACCGAGATAAGAAAAATTAGTTATATTTTTCAAGCTAAACTTGCTGATGATTATTGAAAATTGGGAGACAATTTGTGAAGTAGATGCCTAATGAAGAGTAAATTAGTTTAGATAAGAAAAGATAACTGGAAAAAAAAATTACTTCACTCCGGATTGAGCAAGCCTTGATACACGTTACCTTCATATTTAATAAGGTATAAAAGCATTGCGTTTCAATTCGCAAAAAACTAAATGGGTATAATTGAAACATGTTTTCAGTCAGAAAATTACTTTAAATGTATTTAATGGAAAATTACTATTTAAAAGCTTCATATCACTCTTATTCTATTTTGAAACATAATAATTTACAAGCATATCCTTTTCGATATTTCTTAGTAAAAATCCTCATTAATAAAATCAGATTTAAAATATCGCCCATTAAAGAATGTATTTATTAATTCTATTGAAAAAAAAAATATGTTTAAATTAAATTTTTTTAAATCAATATTTTTTTAAAATTTGCTTAAATTATTGATTTATTTGTATAAAAAAATCACTATTGATTTAAATCAATACACTTTTTAAAGAAATAATCACGAGAAAAAAGAAATAATAATAAATAATTAAAGAAATAATGAAGAATAAATAATTTCAATGCATATGCGTTTTATTATTTCGTAGTAAAAGAATAGCTCCCTTAAAATCAGACTTTTAAAAAATTTACACCTTTAAAAATGTATTTATTAATTATATGAAAATATTTTAAACTTAAATTAATAATTTTTTTTTACTAAGTACGTTCACATTAAATGTTATGAAAATTATGCGTGTTTAAGTTTTTTTTTTTTTTTTTTGTAAAGAAAAAACACAGCTGATTTAAATCAGTAATTTCTTTTAAAAAAATCAAATGATTTAAATCACGATTATATGCGAAACGCATTATTTTCTAGTTGCAAATCTAATCCTGACTGCAACATCTCAAATTTAATCCCGGTATAACTTGGCATATTATATTTCGATATATTTCTCGGTCAGGTAGAAACTTATCACAACGATAGTATTAGGGGGTCCGGAAAGTAATGTCGTTTCGGCTCATTAAATATCCGTTACTCTTAAAAACCAATTAATTTTTTTCTATTTGTCAGTGAAAGGTTATTGCTAACGAGGGTAACTACATTTTTGATTATAAATACAATCTTGATAACAAATATCAGATGCACGGAAACGACATTACTTTCCGGTCCCCCAAATACATGATTTTCGCAAATTGCACCCCTAACATGTCAACGAGAAGAAAGACCTCCCTAAAAGTGCAATCCATATACAGTGAGGTTATAAATCGAGGCAATTATAGTTTGTCTAGGGTAAGAACTCCCCCCGGCACAAAGTCTGTAGGCCGTCTGCTGATATGGAAACAAGAATAGCGCATTTCAGGAAGGGTAGCTTCTCTTAACACAGTAGACCGAAGAAAAAGATTCCCTTTTTCTTGCCTACCAGAGCCGAAACCTGTCCTACACAATGACCTCACAACCCGACTTGAAATAATTATATCTCGTTATCATAGTCACCGCCAAGGGTTCAAACGAATGGCAAGGGGAGTTCTTACTTTAGACAAACTATATTGAGCTCACCACTGCCCCTTTCGAGTGCGGCTTTCAGGAGAACTCCTCCAGAAATCAGTCTCGCGTCTTGGCGGGTACTATGGTTACGTTTTGTTTTGATCTTGGCATAGGACAACTTGAGTAAACCAATCGATACCTTTATTCCCCATTACACCCCCATAAAAAATGTGCTCTCGCTTGTTACCATAGCAGCAGACCTTGACTATCAAGGATCATCTCTATATTATCTATTTAATCTTTGTATGCCAAGCAGCAGACAGTCCCAGACTTTTGGTCTGGAGGAGTTCTCCTCAAAGCCGCACAATAATTTTAATACTATTATTAATAAATCTATAAAAAAAATCGAACATTACCAGGGGTCTGTTTAGAAGAAATTTTCGGACCCTTCACAAAATATCTTTTCATAAAAACGGACCCTTCACAAAATGAATTTTCTTTTAATCGGACCCTTCACAAATTTGTTTATCTTCATTATTGTTTTGTTAATCGAATAAACCCTCCCCAGGGAGAAAAAAAAAGAAAGATGGATGTAAACGAATTAAGTTATGTCTTCGGCAGACTTTCTTCCATTATTCGTCCGAAGTGAATATTCTGCGTTCAGCAGTATAGGCTAAATACCAAATATTTGTATGTTGCATCTCTAATTTAGAAGCAGCAATTGCTGTTTATTTTTGAAAATTTAATTTTTTTATTATAATTTTACAGTGCTGAGCATAATATTGTACCTATTTACAATTTAAAAACTCATTGAAAAAGTTTTTTCCAATCACAGGACCCTATTCGCTCAAATTCATAAAAGCAGGACCCTGGTTGAAAGAATGTGACTCAACGTTATATTCACAAATTACGAGTAATTTTTTCACAATTTTACAAAAACAGGACCTTTCACACAATGTCTGGACAGACCCCTGATTACTAAATAGGGGGTTCCGCAATTAGAAGGTCGATCATTTAGGGTACGTAGCTAAAAAATATTGGGAACCGCTGCTCTAAACCCTTTTGACGCAGATGGTACACTGGTGTTCTTTTTATATATATTTATTTTCTAACGCTCTAATTACAAGCAAAAATATATTTCAATTTAAAAAAAAAAAAAAAAAAAAAAAAAAAAACAATCTGTTGAATTGGCTGAATTATATTTCTTCTAAATTATAAAATCCAAAAAAAAGAACATGAATGAAATCCAATTTTCATTCATATGCTAAAACATTTGTAAATTAACTTTGAAGATGAATAACTGTTTTTCTTCGATTCAAATAACTGCAAATAAATTCAAATTTGAAAAATTAGAAGTGGGCCGTACATGGAAAATTTTACCTTTGACGCAAAAAAAAAAAAAAAAAAAAAAAAAAAAAAAAAAAAAAAAAAAAANAAAAAAAAAAAAAAAAGACGCCACTGTTTAATGCTGTATTTCATAATAATTTTAATGCTAATAATTATAGAATGATATTTTTAGTGCATAATCTATCTATATTATATAAAACGCTAATACGTATGTATCAATAAAACCGATGATATTTCTTTTCTCGCGTTGGCAACAGTTTTCATTTTTAATTGATAGGCTTCGGCACGCAAGAGCACGTAGTGAGCATCATATGGCTAATCTATATTATATAAAAAGCTAATACGTTAGGCTTCGGCGCGCAAGAGCACGTAATGAGCATCCANCTCGGAATAAACCTGAGATTAAGCATAAAAGAAGATCATCAAAAATAAGTTTCAGAGGAAAACGAGCATATACTTAAATAGAAACTTTTCTCTTTTGTTTTTTGCTTGTTTTGTTTTTTGTTTCAAACTTTCATCTACACATTCACAATATTTGTTATTCTTGGTTAATCGTCAATTTTACTTAAGTTATCTCAATAAAAACAAATTAAATTGGTATGTTGGGGATTTTCTTCTAGAAACTTTTGTAAAAAGTTTGAACTCAAGGAAGTTATTGTTTTTCTCTTGACCAGAGGTGAATTCTGCAGTCTAGTAACAGTATTTTTTATTTATTTTAACCTATAAAAAATTAGCTGATAGCTCAAAAATCAATTTTCTTTCACAAGATTAAATTTTACATAGATCAAAATGAATGAAGAGAACAGTTACCGGATAGTACATGCAAAATTGTTTGAGAGAATTCCTTTCCAAATAGGATTTTAGTAAATACATTAATATCGATTTTATAAAAAAATCCTGATGTGATTGGGGAAAATGAAGGTCACTTTTGAAATCAGCACATCAAATAACATATAAATCAACAATAACTCCTCTTGTATTTTTCAAAAAGTTCAATTTCGCAGGCTTGTGTAATTAATCACGGACACGTACGAGGAACATGAAACCGGTTGACGAGTTACGTGTGTTCGGTAAGGGGAAAAATTTATTATAAATTTTATATCACCAATTGCTTTACAAACATCTGTTTAATAAGAGAGACAGAGAAATAAAGCGTAAGGTAAACACCTGGTGTTTACGCCTGGGCAAATTTTATAGTCTTTCTTTTCAGAGCAAAAACTGAATTCAATGTATAGCAAATTGTTTATTGATTAAGTCATCAATTAATTATAAACACTATAAATATACAGTCAATTTCTTAGTAACTCGAAGTGCGACAACTTAATTAGTATATAGGTCCGATTCTTTTATCTTTAATTTAATTCAAGACAAAATTATTCGTGGTTAAATCGAATTATTTAGTGGTTAGCAAATCTCGTTAAATACTGAATGGAAATAAAATAAGTAAAATGAGAATCATGCGTTAGAATAAAAATATAGTTTCAACAGTATATTTTTTTAAAAATAATTTGCTGAACTTATTTAAAATATATTTGGTGGATTTAAAAAGTAATAATTAAGTGTGCCCGCTTTGGTGACTAAGTTTTTTTCTTCGCGGCACAAAAAAAATAAACAGAAATAATAATATTAAATATAGTTTACAACAAAGAGAAAAAATACATATAATTGAAACTTAAACCAAAAATTAACACAGGTAAAACATTTACATAAAACAAATGAAAAAGAAATTGAAAGGAGAGGGGGAATTCTGTTGGTGTCATCCTGTTAACTGAAGAGTTCATTGGGGTGGTTAAAACAGTTTCGGTTAAAGTTAAGAGATAAACAAACGCTCGTTACACCTATATGCCTCTTTATCACCACTTGCGTCCTCAGTGTTTGACCGTCGTAAAGTTTATTTTCGGACATTTAAAAATAAATTACATATCAATTGCAAATGGTAGTTTTTACGATTTTTTTTTACCATTATGCAAGTGTTTCTGATTGGATATTCCATGTATGCTTGAATATATAAGACAGATCAAGATTGTGATAGAGATGTAACGAATAGTGACCTGGCGAAAAGCAACGTATTTTCTTAAAAATAAATCATTCTTATATATTATTTTTTATATATAAAAAAGTTTACTCATTACTGAAAAATAATCAAAACTTAGCTATATTATTGGTAAAGAGAGAAAAAAACTATATTAGAGATATTTAGGATTATGAAGATAATTCCATCGATAAGAAATTAGAAATATTTGAGATAAATAAAAAAAAAACTAAGAGCTGTCAGCAAAACAAAAGTTAAGTTGCAAAAAAGAAAAAATATCCTCTTAGTTCCTAAGGCAAAACTTTAATACTAAAAACAAGATTTTTATGGGGAAAAAAGTATTAATAAAACGTTAAAAAGATGCAGTTTATCAGAAACGATTTTAAAAATGTCGTGCTATCATTCAACGTTCATGGAAGAAAAAAAAATTATATATAAAAGCAAAACAGAACAAATAAAAATCTATCTTAATTTTTGAAAGAAAATTTTAAAGCTAAAACGTCCCAGTTTTCCAATTTTTATATTTTCAAGAAAAAGTGAAGAAAAAAGAATAAGTCATAATAAAAACGAGTCAAAATTTTTAAAAAAGAAAAAGCTAGACAGAAACCAAAATAAAAATAGCTCTTAATTTTTAAACGAAAAATATAAAACTGAAAATCTCAATTTACCTTTTTCACAATGCTGTATTTTTTTTTTTTTTAGAAAAAGTGACCTTAAAAGAATAACATTCATTCGAAACGATCTTTAAAAAATACTGGGCCATTATAAAAACACTGATAAGAAGATAACAAAAACAGAAAAAAATTATTCTTAGATCTGAAATATGACTCTAAGGGTGTTTTTCGAAGGCTCCGCCGTAATATGAAATTACGTATTTTTTTGCGAATAATATTCTATTTTTATGAGTGTTTAGTGAGTTTTTAACTGTTATTTATGACTGCTAGGTCAAGTTCAGCCTAGTTGGCCTAGCTTTTTAGTCGGCAGAGGAAGCACCCCGCTCTTTTTTTATTTCTAAGGAAAACTCTGTGAGTAAATACAGTGGACTGTCCAGACCTTGGCCTCTTTGTTCGCCAAGGTCCAGACATTTTGTGAAAAGTCCTGCTGTTCTTGTAAAATTTTGAAAAAATTACTCGTAATTTTTTCACATAGAAATAGAAATATTTTTCTTAGAATACTACATTTGGTATTTATAAATTTTTTTCACTTCGAAGAGGTTAAGGTACATAATATAAATGAAATGAGAGCAAACTTAGCCTTAGAATTAAAGCAAAAAAACATGATTAACAAAATATTAGAGCAATATACGTCGATTGCCAGTAGATTTGAAAATGACTATAATAGACTCAGCAGTCAATTTTTCCCGACCATTTACAATAATAAGCAAATGTCTATCGTGCGTCTCTTGTGAAGGGTCCGATTAAAAGAAAAATTATTCAGTGAAGGGTCCGTTTTCAGGTTAAAATATTTTGTGAAGGGTCCGNTAATGAAGATAAACAATTTTGTGAAGGGTCCGATTAAAAGAAAAATTGTTCAGTGAAGGGTCCGTTTTCAGGTTAAAATATTTTGTGAAGGGTCCGTTTTTATGAAAAAATATTTTGTGAATGGTTCGTTAACGGACCCAAATCTCTTCTAAACAGACCCCTGATATATATAAGATATATGTAATAATATGCCTTTAAAGGCTAGATAAGTGAAGAGACTTAGGCTAATTCACTCAAATAGGCATTTTATTAATTGATCCTTAGTTATTTAAAACAGTGTTCGTTGGATATTTACATTGATGGGATTTCCCTAGCAGGGATGTTGGGTTTTGGCACAGATTTATCTAGCCATGAAAATATGAAAAAGCCGCGAATTTTGGCTTTTCCCGATATTTAATGGGGGTTCTGAAAAGGGAGGTGGTTGCAAGGATAAATCTTAATGAAACATCTTTCTAATCTTAATGAATAATCATTCAAATAATAAAGTTTTGAGATTTTGATTCGCTAAGAGGATGGCGCCATTCTGCCGCTGTGGAATTTTCGGGACTATCTTAATGCGTACTTCATCTATGAATTATTGCCGATTAACTTCAGAAAATAATCTTTTTTCTGGTCTCTTGACTTTTCATAGCTCTTTGTGAGAGACCGACTTTTATATATTAAAATTGATAGGAGACATCTGTTTTAAGCTTATCATTTAATATAGAAAGACTCGTACGAGGCATTCTATATTACATCCCCCCTCTCCAAAAAAATTTAATTTTATATTAACTTTGGAACTTATGGGAAAAATTATGGTTAACTACTTGCAACCCTTTCCATCAGAATTTTTAATGAAATTATAAGAAAACACACATTAGCTTATCAAGTAAAATACATTCATGCAAAACAAAAATAACAAATGTCAAGTAAAAGCTATGTACAAGAAAACATGCATACCTATTAAGTATAACAGTATGTAATGTTTACATCAAAATATCTTGTATAAGTAATGTATTAAAGTTTATGTACACATAAACATATAACAAAAAGAATTAGAGTCTCTAATATTATTCAGCATATTTTTTTTCTTTTTTTTTGTGAAAAGTTCTGTGCAGCAGCACCCCAAAATGCTGTAAGTGAAGATTCCTTTTTTTTTTTTTTTTTAAAGTTAATAAAGAAAACAAATTAAAAATAATAAACTTAAAAACACGTATACAGAAATTCATTATCCACATATCTTTTCAAAGTGAATAAAAAGAAATAAGAAAAGGACAGAAATGTGCCGTTACTCTAGAATTTAAGATTCTAGTAGTTTTAAGGGCTTGCTACTGGATACAAAGTTGTAGTTTACAAAAGGAGGAAAACAATCCCGTATCTCAGCAATATTGATACGGAAGATCTTATCTCAAAATATACAACAATGAAAAATATGATTTGTTTTTGGTTAGAACATAACATAATTTGCCCCATATTTATTTTTAATATGTGTAAACACAGGCGTTGTAGAAATTTTGAGGGGTCAGACCTTCCGTCAAAAAAGGGGTAACATGTTCAAACGAACCATGTACATGACAATTTCATATCATTAAATCTATATAATGCAAAACAAATCATATATTTGTTTTTTTTCTTTAATATTTAAATTTTTTATTTAATAAATTTTATTCATGATTCAACGACCAGCACGCGAAGTCGAGCACTTTTCGGTTGAACAGTTTAACGAGGACCAATACCGTACACCCTCGGTCCCAACGCAGACTGATCCAAGTGGTCACCCACCCGCACACTTACCGCAGGCAGTGATGCTTGACTTTGGTGATCTGCTGGGAACCGTGTCTTAACGATCTGCGGGACTTTCCTTTAGTATGATCTTTTTATTTATTTCAAAATTTACACCAGACGTCTTTTGAATGATGCTATCAGGACGACTAAAAGTTGGAGAGAGTTTTTTAGTGTTAGGATATTTAAACTCTTCATACATGACTGTGTCACCTGGTGAAAAGTTTATATCCACAAATCTAGAATCGTAATAAACTTTATTTTTCTCGTGGTACCGTTTTGTGCTTTCAGTAGCTATTTTCCTAGCTTCTTCAAGTGGAGGATAAATATCCACTTTTAAAGGATTTTCATATGGAAAATAAATATGACGGAGGGAATTCCATAACTGAGTGATGAGTTAAATTATATTCTTGAACAACTTTCTTTAATAATTTAGGCCACGGTATCCTGGAAGAATTTTCATTAATTTTACATTTTAAATGCGTTATTATTGTTTGTCCTAATCTCTCTACTTTGCCAGTAGTTTCAGGCTTATGGGCTGCCAATGGTCTGTCCAGACATTTTGCAAAAGGTCCGTTTTTGTAAAATTGTGAAAAAAATTACTCGTAATTTGTGAATATGAAATAACATTAAGTCACATTCTTTCAGCAAGGGTCCGCTTTTGTGAAAATAGGGTCCGTTATTGCAAAAAAACTTTTTCAAGGAGTTTTTAAATTGTAAAGACATACAAGATTATGCTCAACACTGTAAAATTATAATTAAAAAAATTAAATTTTAAAAAATAAACATTAAATGGAGTTACTAAATTAGCGATGCAACATACAAATATTTGGTATTTAGCCTGTACTGCTGAACGCAGAATATTCATTTCGGACGAATAATGGAAGAATCGTCTGCCGAAGACAAAACTTAATTCGTTTACATCCATCTTTCTTGTTTTCTGCCCTGGGAAGGGTTTATTCGATTAACAAAACAATAATGAAGATAAACAAATTTGTGAAGGGTCCGATTAAAATATAAATTATTTTGTGAAGAGTCCGATTTTAAGTTATAATGTTTTGTAAAGGGTCCGTTTTTATGAAAGGATATTTTGTGAAGGGTCCGTTAACGGACCCAAATTTCTTCTAAACAGACCCCTGGCTGCTGTTAAAAGCTGTTTAACTTTATGATGCTTAAGAACTTTATGATGCTTTTTGAAATGCGAAGATGTAAAAGCTGCATACAGTAATGCTTTCATGTTTTTCTCCTTTAAAAAGAGGAGTAACAGTTTCAATATCCGAAAAAATGAAGCAGTAATCTAGGTTCATTTACATTTTGCTATTGTAGAGTAACATTTTTAATAGAGAATCTATTTTTTAACATTAATATCATCTGTTTGTGAATCTTGATTAACTGCTTCAATTTTCTTCCTAGTGAAAAAGTCATTAAAATTTCCGTCTTCCAAAACATCGTCTATAATTAACGAATTTCGAAGAACATCAAAATCCGTTAAACAGCTGACGATATTTTTCGCGAGGTCCTCAATCTGACCATCACCTGAAATATTTAATACATCGGCTATATGAATTAATTCGGATAATTTAAAATTATCAATAACTTTCTTTACCTTTTCCTTGAATTTATTACTAGGGATTTTTAATTGAAATCCAAAGTTCCAAAATCTTTGTTCTACTTAAACGCCCCTTATTATTAGGAAAAATAATTTTACCCAACAATTTAACTTTAGTTACTTGAGTTGTTTTTATTGACTTAGCCACAGTTTCAATATCTTTTAACGATATTTTTATGGTAGTAATTACAAATTTAAACACTATTATATCATGAAGAAAAAAAAAAGTGAATAATTATTTACGTTTAAACATTTTTTAAATTAATAATTCTGTTAGAAATTATAACTGCAAAAATAATGAACAGTAATAGACTTACCATTCTGGTGGCTTTTGTTGGAAATCAAAAAGCAAAACCACGTTACCATTAAAAATTTACAAATGATCGCAAAGTTCTTTTCGCTTTTACTACAAAATGTTTTAGGTGTTTCTCTTTGTACTGAGCGAAGTAATCTAAATTTCGTCTGAGCTAAACAAGAGTTTTGAAAGCATTTCCAGGAACAAATACTTGACAGTGCTTTGTATCCCCACTGTCCAGATGTATCCCATAATTTAGGCTTAAGGGCTCCTTCATTTGTCAGCATTTCTATGATGAACGCCGCTCAATCTCAAATCTCCTGGACCCCTACCATGAACTACTGGGAATGGAACGAAGATTCCCGCCTGGAACGAGAAGCCTGGGAAAGTTTGATTCCATGTCATCCCTAAATCGTACCACGAACACTCACCGGGAATCAGACATTCCACGATTCTGGTTCTAAGGGCGTGGCTTGAATTTAACCAATCGTTGAATTTATGCAATATTTATTTCCGCAATATGATATGGCAACGTTGCTTTATCAACCGTGTGTTTTCTTAAAATACTAATTCCGTGCACTGTGTATTTTCTTTGCGTGCACTGTTGTTTGTATTTTCTTGCGTGTTATCTTCATTATGGGTAAAAAAGTTACTCCAACTCAGATAGAGAAATTGGTCTCCTTTATGGAGAAAAATCCACAACTATACAAAGGAGAGTTGACTCCGAGTTTCACAAATAAAGACAGAGAACGAATGTGGCTGGCCTTGCAGCTGGAGTT
>NC_092212.1:45834901-45865826 GCF_043381705.1 Parasteatoda tepidariorum | reverse complement strand
TAATCATACGACATGGCCGCTGAGGATTCTGCATCCCGAAAATCCAGTGTCTGGGCCGACGACAAACCAACTGCGCCAATATATTCTTCATAGAATGGTTCTTTTAAACCAGGTATGTACCAAATGTTATTAGCAAAAAAAAAAAAAAAATAGCAAAAGCATTAAAGATTTAACGAATAAATTAACATTTTGGAATTACAATTATCATGATTACTTCGAATTACTATATATAACGGAAAGAAAATAGGTTAGGAACAAAGTGATTTTATTCATTAAATTTTAAACGGAATCATAAAATTATCGATTTATATTTCCTATTTCGGGGGATGCATTTTTGAAATTATTTTTGCACACATCATAACAATTTTATTCTACTATATAATCGCCGTTGAATATAGCCGACCTATTTTTGGATTTACGACTATCAATATTCAAATCCATAGCCTTGTAATTTTTAACCTAACCCAGAAAACGAGTTATCCATGTTCTTTAAAATCCATCAATATAATAAGCTTTTCTTATGTTCGTTTAAGGGAAGTCTTAAACCAAGCATTGGGGCAAACTAACCTTTGTGGAGGACTTAGAGATGGAATTAAACCGCATTTGCGTTATTTGGAGAAGAAAACCACGAAAGCCTCCCACAGTTCGATTTTCGACAAGAAGACTCTAACCAATGATCCGTCTATCACAAAGGATATTTTACAACAGCAAGCCGGGAAAACAGTATTCAGTGCCAGTCAAAAACAGAATTCGTAACGACCATCCTCAGCCGGGTTTCGAACCTGGGTCATTGAGAGAAGAGTTATCGCGTTTTTTTCTGTTTTGTTTCCTGAAAAAATGAATTATTAAGCTGTCGATTGCATGCCCCTCTTTTCTTTCTTCTTCTTATCTTTTTTTTTTTTTGGACACCATTGTCTGAGAGACATCGCATTCTTAATTCAGTGTATTACCACCAATGTTCAGAAGCTATGTAACGCAAATGCGGGTTAGCTCCATGAAAAAGTCCTCCAGGATGGCTAATTTCTCCCAATACTCGATCTATGAGTTCCTNATTATTATTATTATTTTTTTTTTTTTTGGACACCACTGTCTGAGAGACATCGGATTCTTAATTCAGTGTATTACCACCGATGTTCAGAAGCTATGCAACGCAAATGCGTTTTAGCTCCATCAAAAAGTCTTCCAGGATGGCTAATTTCTCCCAATACTCGATCTATGAGTTCCTTTGTCTTCTGGATTGGGTTCAAAATTACTAGGCTACGGAGTTGAACATTAGTAGTCGTAAACCCATAAAATCTGGTCGGCTGTTCAACGACGGCTTTAAAATAAAAATAAAATAATGTTCAGAAGACGTGCAATTTCTTTGCTTGGACGTATATTTCATTAATATTAGAAATTATATCTAGAAATATTAATCGAACTTGAAACTGAAAAAATTGTTTCACGAAATGATAACCTCACTACATATTTAAATCAATTGAATAAATCAAAAGGAAAAATTGATTATTATTTAAAGATAGAAGTAGTATGAATTATAAGTAGATATGTTACAACAAAAGCACGAAATTCGGTAAATCTTCGGTTTTACCGATTAGACTTAGGATTTACCAAATGGGCTTGGTAAAAGTTCGGAATATGCTCTAATATGATTCCTTTTCGAAATTTTACCAAGCCTTTGTGGTTAAACCTAGGAGTTATAAACGCCTTTCAAAACGAGAGTTTTTTATAAAAATTATTGAAAACTCTTCAGTAGTTATCGAGAGTATTGTGATTTTGTTCAACTTTTACAGATGGGATCATATTTGAAAAACAGCATAATTCTTTTTTAATGGTTCGAACTGTTTAAAAAATAATTGTACGACAGTTTCTCCGACATAATCTTAAATCATACCTTATTTAAATCACTTTAAAAATTTAGATTTTCAATAAAAATATTAAAGCATGTTTTAACTTTTATGAGACACTCTATATACACGATACCGTACTTTAAAGAGGCCGTTGACGATGGTTAAGTTTTCTTTCTTTTTTTCCCGCCAAATCAAACACCAAACATAACAATCAATCAATAATAATTGCTGTTTATTATTTTCAATAATCAGATTAATCAAGAAACATGAGTAACAATGTCCGGTTTATTATACACTGATGATTTTCAAGGTTATACTCTACACCAATGTTTTTTTATGATTAACTGCCACCCAAGGTATACCATACACTGATGCTTTTATTAAGTTAAGTGTCATTAACCGATAAACTAATATTTCTTAAAGGTTTAGTGCTATTGCCCAGTAAACTCTACACTGATGTTTTAAGGTTAAATACCACAGCCCGGTATAACAGACACTCTTTTTTTTTTTTTTAAGTCAAATGCCATTGCCTCCTGTATTCCCCACAATGTAAGGGATATGCCTTTTGTTTCAGAATTCCTATACCGTGATTTGTCGATTTTTACGGCCTCCTTTAATGGGACAGTACACTACCAAATATACTATTTGTAAATGGAAAAGTCAATCATATAAGTAATCCCTCGTTTCGGATTTTTGACGGAAATCGTAAGTAACTCTTAGATTTTACCGCAAAGACTTGGCAGTCCGAAATGGAATTTTAAAGCATACTTCCTACTTTTACCAAGCCACTTTGGTAAATTTTAGGTTTTACCGGTAACACTAAGGATTTACCAGACTTCAGGATTTTACAGTAACACATCCCATCAAAGCCAAAAATAACTAGAACGTGGAGAGAAAAAAAATGACAAAGCGTATGCCACAAAATTACACCATTAAGGTTTTTTTAAAGTTGCTTTATACAGCGCATGTGCGGAAACATTTTTAAAAAAAAAATATCCAGGTGCATCTAAAAGTGGATGAATATCCCAAGACACCCTTGGTAGAAGTCCGAAATGGAATTTCAAAGCATACTTCCTACTTTTACCAAGCCACTTTGGTAAATTTTAGATTTTACCGGTAACACTAAGGATTTACCAGACTTCAGGATTTTACAGTAACTCATCCCATCAAAGCCAAAAATAACTAGAATGTGGAGAGAAAAAAAATGACGAAGCGTAAGTCACAAAATTACACCATTAAGGTTTTTTTAAATAATAAACTCTATAACAATGAAACATGTAATCACGATTACGTATTATTTTTATTGCAGGCAATCATATTATTTTGATTACAAGTCATCATGATTACTNTTGCGCGCCGAATCCAATCAATTAAAAATGAAAACTGTTGCCAGCGCGAGAAAAGAAATATCATCGGTTTTATTGATACATACATACATACATACGTACGTATTAGCGTTTTATATAATATAGATAATTATAAATATTAATTTAAAAATCAAAAAGAATAAGTTACAATTACAAAAAATTAATCACGGTGTCTATTACATTTTTGCCTAACTTTGATGCGTACATGTACTCTTTGGTGTTTTTATGTATAAAAGATAATTTAATAATAATTTAAAAATCATAAACAAAATGTACGTATAAAAATTCTAAAAAGAAATTAAAGCTCTTAAATATTTATTAACGTTTAACTTTTTTTTAATTGCATCGAATACCTTAATCTGATAATTCCAAATGCGTCGTGACTTTCACAAAAAAAAAGATCACCGTAAAGCTTTAAAAAGTCTCTTAAGGTCCATTTAAATTATGTTGGGGGAAAAAATTGTTTATGAAGTTAAAATTCCATGGGTTTTACTGCATCTGAGAAGGAAAAAAAAATAATAAAAAAAAATAGCAAAAGTTGAATTGAAAAATATTTAATTACTGAATTAAAACAGCAGTTTCTTTTTCTTTTGAGATGCAATTAAGAGCTTTTAACTGCACAAAATATAAAAGCTCTCTTGTTTTGTTTATCAATAAATGGAATGTTCATAATAATAGATGGATAAAGAAGTAGAGAGATCAATATCGCTTATCGTCGTTAATTCCTAGTTTTTCATCTTAGGAATATTTTTTTTCCCTCCTTTTTCACGTAGAATTTTGTAATTTAATTATTTAATTTTGTAATCTTAATGTAATATGTAAAAAAAATTTCGCTTTTTTGAAGTTCAATTATTTTAAAAATATCCAACATAGTTGAAATCAATAATATTTTCCTTTTTAATTTTTAATGTTACAGAATTATTTTTCAAAGGAATATTTTTTAATCAATAAATTTTATTCAATGTTGTATGCAATATTTGTATTATTATTTTTTTTTTTGGAAATACATTATGCTGACTTATAAGTTAATAAAATTAATAATAAAAGTCAATTTTAATACACTAATTTATATAATAAAATAACTTTTCCTTGAATTTGTCAGAAGAAACAGCCTCGATAACAGCACCCGTATCAACCTTGTAAAAATGACTGTTGACTTATGTTTTTTTTTAAAGAGACTAATTTTTAAAAAAAAGTGTGCCAAGTGATTTATGCAAATGAATGATACCAAATTATGAATTTGTTTAGAATCAATAGTTCAATTAAAAAAAAAAAAAGAGTTAGAACTAAATACGCATTTTGAGCTGTGTCCATTTTCGTAAACACGATTTTCAAACTGTATACAAAATTAAAAACTCACCGACAATCTTGTCTGAGATATTTCGGAATAGTGAAAGGATTTAATAGTTTGTCTACCTAAAGAACTCCCTTCACCAGTCGTCAAAGGAGCTGTCGATGATTATGGTTACGAAATTGAACTATTTCGGGGAAAACATTTAGTATCAAAATGTTTCTAATGTTGTAAAGTATCAAAAATTTTAATTTCTAAAATGTGTTCGATTTTTTGTTTTTATAGCAGCAGACAACTCTAGACTCTATGGCAGAAAGCTTTCTTTAGATTAGTAGTTCACACTTTTCTTCGGCTGTGGTAATCCTAAATAATCACCTTCTTTTGGAGGAACCCTCGAAACTTCATGAATTTTTTTTGGCAGGGATAGCCTGGTTGGTAGGGCACTGGGCCCATGTTTAAGTGGTCTTGGGTTCGATCCCCGCCGGCCGAAGATTTCTCGTGTAGTAAATGCTGACTGACGCACGTTAAATCTGCCGAGTCTCAAATTCCTCCAAGTTCCCATAACAAATCATACCTCTGGGGGTACTGATCCAGGAGTTTCCTTGTCCTCTGGATTGGATCAAAATTACAAGGCTACGGAGTTGAACATTAGTAGTCGTGAACCCAAATTTGGGTCGGCTGTGAAACGACGGTCATAAAATAAAACTTAATGAATAAGTTTAATCTAATCTGGTAAAGAATATCTTGTTACCCCGCATTAAGACTGAGCGATGTTAATATTTTGGCATCGCGATGTATCGCCACGCAAACATCACGATATTTGATGCATCACGATGTTTCCGTACATTAATGCTTTACATTTAGTACTGCGTAAATTCGCAATTGGTTTATTTATTTATTTTTAAAATAAACGTTACATTTTTTTATAATTATTTCTCAATATTTAAAGACATAGATGCCTGCAAAATAGCGGTTAAAAAACATTGAACGGCTGGATTGACAGTAAAAAAAATCAACAGGATTTGCACAACAGTTTGATTCTCAATCACATTCGGATTCATCATGTCAGCAAAACGATGAGTCACGATGTAAGAAAAATCGGGGAAAGATAACGAACATCGCCACAGCTATCACTGCGCACTTACGGAGGAAAATACTCTTCACGCGAGCTTGCAGACATCGATGTACTATAAGGAACAACGCTCAATATTGTGCGTGTAGAATTTCAAGTTGACCAAATTTAGTTCTTCGACACTGTAAATTTAGTCCAAATTTTTTCGATCGAATTCAAGTTAATTTCATATTTTTTAAACTTATAGTCGATAATATTTTAAAATTATTTATATAATATAATTTCATCATTATGATCGCAATTATTTCAAATTAATTTTGTAACAAATAAATTTTATTTTTGTTAGTTAACAAAAATTTCATATTGCATCATTGGTTCAAAAATCCAAACACTAAATTTTGAAGACGTTATATACAATGCTTAAACTTTGCAAAGCATTACCCTACGTGGCGAGGCAAGAAAAATTTTCCTTCAATTTAAAACTGAACCCTGTTCTGTTTACTACATTCTGAGAAATGCCTCTAAGAAATGCTTTGCATTTATGTTCAATATTATTTTTTAATAGTTTATTTTCCTCTTTTGAAGAAGTAGCCCCAGGTATTTAAAAGTGGCCAGCATTAAAAATGCTACTACTGGCCACTGGTCGGTAATAAACATTCCGAATTTCGCCCCTATAGTAAGCACTATATACATAAATATAATTTTTTGAAACTAGATTACAGGGTTTGGCATGATCATAAATCAAATCATGGTTTAAATCGCGATTTAAATAATGTGATTTTTTTTAATATTAAATCACATATTTTTTTAAAAATAGAAATCAGTAATTTGTGTAGAAAATATATTTATAACATAATTTGAGAGGTTTGATTTTCTTTTTAATAAATTTTTTAAAGTGTGGTTTCATTGATTTTAAATAGAGGGCGCACAACCAATGACTAACAGGCTTAAAGTAGCCATAAAGCTTTTTTACTTATATCCACTAAACTTTATAAATATAATAAAAACCTAAAAAAAAGCAGAATTTTTTTTTTTCTGTAACAGTAAGTTATTGATTTACTGGTGTCCAGTTAATAGCCTTTCTCAAAGTAACAAAATATGACCATTTTGCTATGAATGTTCTGTTTATGTATGCAATGATTCCAGTGTTTGCAGTGGAATATTGTTGTTTTTGTTCATTTACGTCGCACTAGAGCTGCACAATGGGCTATTGGCGAACGTNTGCAGTGGAATATAATTACCTAAAAATTAGTGCAAATAAACTAAAAATGAAAATTTTCAAAGTCGATCTCAAAATGACTAATAAATATTTTTTTATGATTTTTTTTAATCTAAATTAATTTATTCTTCATTTAATGTCTACTGATAAATTTGGTTGCCGTCTATACAAATTTATAAGTAATAATTGTAATAAGTAATATTGGTAAAGACGTAGTAATTAAGTAAACATAAGTAATTGATCTCATTTTTTCATTGTTCAGTTAGTAATAAGTTAGACAGAGTTATACTTTTAACAATTTTAGTCCGAAATACTAAGTATTTCAGTTATAGTAATGATTTTAAATAATACTATTATTAATATATTTTATCAAAACCTTGTCATCGCAATAAAAAAAAATATTTAAATAAAAAAATACGATTTTTTAAAAAATATTTTTAAATCATGATATTTGTTTACTCTGCTATCCTAACAAAGCTTGTTAAAAATTAAAAAAACCGAAAAAAATTCAAAATGTAATTCATCAATATGCAAGAAAATTGAATGTAATAGCCTTTATCAGCGATGCGACTGATTTTCCGCTCCTGTTTAATCACCCTCAAACCATGGATATAAAATAAGTAAATAACTAAAATAAAATGCGAAATTGTGCGTTTAACTTATCTCCAAACCCTACCGGAATAGAAAGAACAAGCTGCTTAGAGAAACTATTGAATCCAAAGGAAGGATCGGTATTCTCTGCGATTTGAAAATCACTGCAAAACATATACTAGAAGAATATATTGAATAAATTGACGCTAGTTTAATCAATATCTAAAAATAGCGAATAGTGTTTTGGGACTAAAAGAAAAACTGTTTTAAATGCTTAAAAAATGGGATTCGGAAGTAAAAAAACAAAAAAACATCTACATACTTACAAAAATAAGCTACGCAAGTCATTTAACTCTTCTGCTCAAAATTTATAATTTTCACATTGAATAATCAGCAGGAATTAATTCCAGTATAGATTTCCCTACCCTAAAATCACAGATTATACAATCTTATATAAACAACCAAACTGATAAGAATGGGGTACCGAAACACGTGATTTTATTAGGCAAAATAAATAAAAAAAAAGGAGTAAGGGAATGGTTTACTGCAGATAACAAGAGAACTGCGTGACCGCCACGGAACCATAACCACTCAAATTCATAGTCCATTTTTCTTTTTCACCTTTTTTAACCAGATATTTCAGATGCCTAAAAAGAAGTGGGTGTTGCAACCGGAGAAAAACCAAATTCTTAGAAAGCTACACAAAAACAGCAATTTATCAGATGACTTTCTACTATACAAATACAGATCTTGACTGTGAGTCCGGTCCAGACATACCTAGAATCCATTCTCAGAATAGCCTGAGGGGTTACAAGGTGTGGAGGTCTACCTTCATTTCGCTTTGGCTATTCTGTTGTCGGTGTTATTTTGTCAATTGTCAACTATCACAAGATTGACAAGGGATGATTATCAGTCATTACACTAAATGATTATTTAACTACCTCTCTTGATTATTATTGTCAATTAGGGTGATCGCACCTAATTACTAAGATAATTACAAAAGAAAATTTGTTTAGTTTTACTCTTTACCGGGTAAGGACCACATGGTTAAAAATCAGGGCTTAAAATTTTGGGGCAAATTTTTAAATAGCATACCTTCAAATACAGGCAATTACCCTCCTCTAGATATACGGATAATTACAAAAATCGAAAGAAAACTTTAGTCTTTTTATAAATCTTACACACATGTTCCAAATATACCAGATTTCTATCGCGTTGAAAACGTGTAACTTAGCATTACAGTCAAATAGGCTAATTAATGACAAAATATCGAAATGACGCTTTTTATATTTTCTATGTATCTTTTAAAGAACACATGAACCTTCAATTTTGGTAAAATCGTGTTAATTTTAGCATTCCTGTGGATTAGGCTAATTAAACCTTAATTACCCTGATAATTACAAATTATTGATTTGTAATTTTTTTTAAAGTTTTTTATTAGTAATATTATAATTAATTTTTATTTAGTATTCCTATAAGAAACACTAAGTCCAAATTTGTGACATCTTATCTTACTAAAAACGTGTTATTTACCATCACTGTCAATTAGGATAAATATCCCCTAATTATCCGAATAATTTCAAAATTAAAAATTTAAATTTCCTTAGTTTTTATATTTACCTAATAAAGAAAACATGGATATAAATTTAGTTATTACCTCAACTACAAATTATTAAATTAAACAATGCTGATCATTAGATTAATTACCATCCATATTAATTAACCCAATGGATTGATTTATTCTATTGGGTTATAAACTTTTTCACTTTATCTCATAATGAAGACATGGTTCAAATTTTTATTTTCCAACTTCATGAGAAATGGAAGAATTAGGGGCAGAGGGAGGATGAGTGAGTGGGGGGTTTGCCTTTAATAACCGAAATTTATAGCAGCTATAGATTTATATCAGGAAAGCTTTAATTCTACAGAAGTTACCTGACAAGCGTTTTTTTTGTTTTTTTTTTAAATTTTATTACTTATTACATTTTTAAAGTAAAACCTTAAATTAAAATCATGTAGCTATCAAACTGATCAAATAAGCATGATATATTGAAATTTTTCTATTTCTTTTAGATTTTACTTTTCACAGAAAATGACATTTTTGAACCTATGTATGTTTACTAATTGTAATAGTAATGAACATTTAATTATATTAATGCATGTCCAATTATTAGCAAGTCCAATTGACATTCTTCAAACATTGTGTTCATATTTGTTCACTGTAATGGTGTCTTGAAATTAAATTATTATTCAATAACTAATACCAACATGATAATTTAACTTTAATAGTTAAAAAGAAAAAAGCCGAATTTTTGCCTAAGCAATAATTTGTATCTTATGTTTACTCAAAAATCATAAGACATTAAAAACTGTTCTTTGACATGAGAAGAGTCAAAAATCTAGAGTGTCGGCTGAGGTGAAAATTTTAAAGAAAAGAAAGGAAAATACAGTTACACTCTATAAAACATTAAAAAAAATCTAAAACTATATTTCATTGTTATCTATATATTTTTAATCATACAGAAAAATCACTCTTAATTTATGGGATCCTTAAAATAAAAAGATATATTTATAAATTTTTGGCTGTTACTGTCATAAAATTTAAAATTACAGCTGCTTGTTATTTTTTTTAACAAATTTATCTCTTATTTTAACATTTTTTATCAGTTTTATTTTGATTTAGATATTTAATAAACCTTTATTAATTAAAATTATCTTAATTATTTTAAACTTTTACATAGTTTAGTTTTAACTTATTTCAACATTTCAGCTATATTTGTTATATTTTTATTAAAATGGAAAGTAAGAATCACAGTATTCTTATTCAAGATTAAAGACTTAAAACAAAAAGTGGTGCTCCTCCATTACAAAATAATTAAATAATACAAAATAACCCTCTTATGCAAATATGAAAAATAAGTTATATGGCAAAAATGTTATGTTTAGTTTTTGATAAGTTAAATTTATTTTGTATAACATATTTTATGTAAAACTACGATTAAACACGTAAGCAACAGAGATACTAGTTTTAGTATAAAATCCAAAATACTAAATGGAATATACAACTAAAATTAATTCAGTAAAAAATTTGCTATTTAAAAATGTATCACTTCAATTCCAATCCGGTTTATTCGCAAAAAATTAGATAAAAATTACCTAGTAGTCAACTTTATATATTTTGTAAAATAAAGTTCTAAAATTGTGCCGTAACTACCACTATAAATATTGAATACCAATTCACTAGTATTTAACACATGTTACTTAGAATTTTCTTGGGGTACCTTTTGATAGATGAAGGTTGACATAGTCAATTTATAATTCTCCTTAAAAGTAATTTTAAATTTAGAAATAAGGTTGAAATTTTTTTAAAAAATAATTTAAATTAAAGTTCAATAAAATGATGAAATTAATGAATGTTGATAGCAACATACAATCAATGCGCAACAAAAATTAAAAGTTCAAGTTTAAATAGAAGAATATTTATAATTCTCATCATTCTACTTATCAAATTTTCAAAATATGCACATGAAATTCATACTTGACGGCCAAGTATGAATTTCATGTGACTTCTCCACATTCATACGGCTACTTGATTACATTAAAAAAAATAAACAAATAAATAAATTAAGCAAACATTGGAGCAAACCAATTGAAATCCAGGAACAAAACTTATTTTCCAGTTACAACATAGAGTAAACATAAGTTTACATCTCATATTCCACAGTAAAATACAATTTTTTTATTATATTCGAAAATATGAGACCTAAAAAATTCAATTTTTCAAAGAACCTTCACATATGTACTTAAATACATATTAGTTAAAAGTTTATTAGTCAATCTAATTCAAATTAAATGGAAATTTTTTTTTATTTATGTTATGCTAAATGAAACAAATCTTTTGAAAAATAAAAATACGAATGATTTTTAAAGTTACAGATTTCATGTGAAACCTATTTTAATATAAAAAATATTAATTTTTTAAAATTAACACTTACATTCTTAATAGCTAAGTACATTCCATCGTTCACTGACTTGAAAAACTTTTGAAAGAGTACGGATATCGGCAAGCCACCTATAATTTTTTACAAACCTTTAAGTTTTCAAAAACTAAATAAAAACTACACAATTAAGCATTTAAAATAACGAAATGCTTCTTTACGTTCAAATGTAATAAAATAGAATAATGCCTTTTCGTTCACATTTCAATCTTAGCGCTACCAAAAAGATGCGCACAGCGTGCTTTAATAAAACATAAACAATGTTTGATGGAAGCAGCTGAAAAGAGGGACTTTTTATAGGAAGTAAACAAATTTATAGGAAGTAAACAATATATTAGCAGATGGCAACATGTATGGTTGCTTGTTTTCTGTCGCCAAATTGCTAACTGGCAGATACTGATAACTTTTCGCTACTCTCATTCGTTCATTCCTCCAAGAAGTTAATAATTTCTTAGAAGTTTATCCTTACTTAACTCTTATTAAAACAGTTTCATCCAAAAATGTGAGACAGGATTTCAAAAGATGTACAGTGCTCAAAATAAAAAAAAGATATCACTCTGAATAACTTTTATTCTAATGATCGGATTTTCACGCACTAAGTGTCAATCTTAATGGTTTTTGGGGGTGACTACAAATATGCAAATTACTTAGTACTAACTATTAATTAAGTAACGAAATTAGACCCCAAAAATGCACTTTCTCTGAATAAACATAATTTTTTTACATAGTTGGATTCTTGACCTTCAAAATTTCGAAAAGATTGGATCACAGAGTTTTTTTTAATGTTTTTAGAGGTCCTGAGCCTGTCTTTATTTGGGGGCCTTTTATGAGTAATTTTAATATGAATACTCATAAAAGGCCCCTTCTTCCTTTCTTTAAAATTAGTAATTTTAAGCAAAAAGAATTTTTACCTTTGAATAATTTTTAATTTTTTTTAATTTTAAGAACGTAAAACAATGATACATTATTAAAAAAGCTTTAATACATCATTTTACTTGCATAGAAAGTTTAAAGTATCAATACTTTTTACGCTTTTTGAGAGGCGAAGTTTTNTATCGGCAAGCCACCTATAATTTTTTACAAACCTTTAAGTTTTCAAAAACTAAATAAAAACTACACAATTAAGCATTTAAAATAACGAAATGCTTCTTTACGTTCAAATGTAATAAAATAGAATAATGCCTTTTCGTTCACATTTCAATCTTAGCGCTACCAAAAAGATGCGCACAGCGTGCTTTAATAAAACATAAACAATGTTTGATGGAAGCAGCTGAAAAAAGGGACTTTTTATAGGAAGTAAACAAATTTATAGGAAGTAAATAATATATTAGCAGATGGCAACATGTATGGTTGCTTGTTTTCTATCGCCAAATTGCTAACTGGCAGATACTGATAACTTTTCGCTACTCTCGTTCGTTCATTCATCCAAAAAGTTAATAATTTTTTAGAAGTTTATCCCTACTTAATTTTTATTCAAAAATGTGAGACAGGATTTCAGAAGATGTACAGTGTTCAAAATAAAAAAAAAGATATCACTCTGAATAACTTTTGTTATAATGATCGGATTTTCACGCACTAAGTGTCAATCTTAATGATTCTTGGAGGTGACTACAAATTTGCAAATTACTTAGTACTAACTATTAATTAAGTTACGAAATTAGACCCAAAAAATGCACTTTCTCTGAATAAACATATATTTTTTTACATAGTTGGATTCCTGACCTTCAAAATTTCGAAAAGATTGGATCACAGAGTTTTTTTTAAATGTTTTTAGGGGTCCTGAGCCTGTCTTTATTTGGGGGCCTTTTATGAGTAATTTTAATAAGAATACTCATAAAAGGCGCCTTCTTCCTTCTTTAAGATGAGTAATTTTAAGCAAAAAAATTTTCACCTTTGAATAATTTTTAATTTATTTTATTTTAAGAACGTAAAACAATGATACATTATTCGCGATCGCAACACTCGAATACGCCATCTGGGGAGAGACCGGTTTCATGCCTTTAGCCCTTCTCCCTTCCCTCTCCTCCTCTTTTCAGTTGTATATGAATGTACTACGATATTTTCCCCTTTCTTAATATTTTTCCTTTTTATTTAATAAAAATAATTTTTAAAATTTCCGTGATACTTTTCTTCAGAACTATGTTTAATGTAGTTTTCAGTTCCATATAGTTTTTCAAGTTGAAAGATTTTAATCTATATGAAAATCAAGAGAGAAACTAACGTACAAGTCTATGACTTTCCACACGCTAATGGGGAAAGCATGTGAAGTGTTGCCACAGGAAAAGAGTTCTGCTTTACGCCACCTGCAGCCCATTTCGATCGCCAATTAAAAAAGCTTTAATACATCGTTTTAATTGCATAGAAAGCTGAAAGTATCTATACTTTTTACGCTTTTTGAGAGGCGAAGTTTTCTATCACGTCACTAAAATCAATCTCCTGCAAGACATCATATTCAATGGTCAAGGATTGGCAAATGATTCTTTCTTTTTAAAGTCATACTATTTTTTAGGTCCCGCAGTGGACTGATCATTAAGACACGGTTCCCAGCAGATCACCGAAGTCAAGCATCACTGGCTGCGGTCAGTGTGACCACTTGTATCAGTCTGCGTAGGGACCGAGGGTGTGCGGTATTGCTCCTCGTTAAACTGTTCTACCGTAAAGTGCTCGACTTCGCGTGCAGGTCGTCGGGCTACCAAAACAGAAGAGCCATCCCCTCTGCAGAGGATCAAAATTGTGATGGCATGTCTTCGGATTATCCTCCAGGATGTTTCCCAGACCGTCGCCAATAGCCCATTGTGCAGCTCTAGTGCGACGTAAATAACTACAACAACAACTATTTTTTAGTTCATTTTTTATAAATTTAAGTCTGGAGAAGGAAACGTAAGCCACTACATTTAGTTATAATGAGAGGCAAAAAAANGGATCAAAATTGTGATGGCTTGTCTTCGGATTATCCTCCAGGATGTTTCCCAGACCGTCGCCAATAGCCCATTGTGCAGCTCTAGTGCGACGTAAATAACTACAACAACAACTATTTTTTAGTTCATTTTTTATAAATTTAAGTCTGGAGAAGGAAACGTAAGCCACTACATTTAGTTATAATGAGAGGCAAAAAAAAATCAAAGTGAAATGTCAATGAATGGAAATGTGACTTTTCGAGATTGTTGTTTTTTACTATTTCATTTATTCCTAATTGGTTTAACTTTCCTAGGTTAAATAATGCTTGAAGTATTTTAATTGTACAGCAAGTTCTTTTTCATCCATATCATTGACATAAAATCTTCAAAAATTGTAACAGTGAAGCATTAATTCCATAGACTTCAAAGCAAAAAAAAAAAAAAAATCTGAACAAAATTATTGGTTTCTAACGCTATTGAAAGAGATTTTAATTGACTAATTAATGTGTCCATTACTGGGAGATAAATTTAAATATTTCACTATTTGATAACATAACATCATCTGCATCTCCATAATAAAATGTCTAACGAGAAATTCTTGGTGAAATGCGTTTCGTCTCATAATCATATTTAAAATTAGGATATTGATAATTTTTATCCTAATATAAAAAATTAACATAAACTTACATTTTAATGAATTAAAAGAATGAAGCAATATTTCAAATGCTAAAGTTTCATGCAAAAATCCATATGATTTTATTATGCTCATTAATAAAAAATTTAATAAAAATATATTTTTAGGAATTGGATAATTTGTTAAACTTAATATATCGTACGAGTGTGTTAATTGTACTTTATGTAGTTTTATTTATTTTGCTTTTCTAAAAAAAATATATAGATTTTTTGAAGTAATTATTTTGCGTCAATTAACATTTTCAGAATTTGGTATTTTTCACAAATATTTTTTCTGAATTAAGGAAGTGCAGGGATAATGATTGAAATTTCAAGAAACATCCCCAACCTGTTCATTCTTACTTCCTGTGGGTTCATGAAATTCATTTCTGTCTGCAAGTTCTACTGATAAAGAAAATTTTGACATTTGTGCTCCATTATTAAAAATTCGAGAAACTGAGGTTTTGAAAAAAAAAAAAAAAACGATATAAACATGGAAAATACACTGATTTTAGAGAGTAAATATAGGGAATTTTAGAAATTTTGAGATACAGAGGTTCTCGAGATAAAGCGATTCAACTGTATTCAATAACTAAATTTTACAATTATATAAGTATATGTAAAAAAAAGAAAGAAAAAAAAAGCATTAAATTTTCAGTTTATTTTTATGTTTAAAAATTCAAAAAAAATTATAAGATTATCAAAATGTTATTTCAAAAGTGATGTAATTTAGTCACACGTTATATAACTAATGCAACATGTTAAATACTAATGTAATTTTGACAATAGAAATTTATTGAAACAGCAAAATATTTGTAATAAATTTTAAAACTATGAAAAAAACTGAAATAATCTCATATTAATATGAGATTATTTCAATTTTTTTCATAGCTTTTTTATTTCAATTTTTTGCATGGCTTTGGAAATTGATGATTTGTCTTTTAAAAATCATTTGATTTAAATCAGACTGATTTGAACAGAGAAACTCTTCTATTTAAATAGCCGACTGATTTAAACAGACAAACACTGGCAAGCAAAAAATTATTTTAGCAGGTTACTGAAATTGTTAGAGAATAAAATAAGACACAAAACAGAGATCAAAAGTAAATTTAATACATTTTTACTAACAAAGGTAAAACTAAAGAAATTTTAATTTTATTTTTATTTAGAAAACATATTTAAACAATATTTTTTAATATTGCATTTAAGGGTTAATTTGCATTCAAGGAATTCTTATTTAGTTGCATACACACATAAACATATTTTTTGAATGCATGAATAAAATTTAAAAACATAATTTAGCTGTAGGTTGAAAGCAGAAGAAGAAACTGCATTAAATATCAAATTACATGGCATTTTAAAATTTGCTTTCAGAAAATTATTAATTACTAACAGATAATCATGCTTCAAATGCACATAGAATTAAATAAATAAATAAATGAATAAATAAATAAATAAATAAAAAAACTTAGAGTAAAAATATAATTCATAAAAAAGTATGAAAAGGTTGAAAAAAACTTCAAACATAAGAGTCGTATTATTATGACAATTTTGGATTTATTTTTAGAAATTAATATTATTAAATGCAATAAAAAAATAAATAACAGAAATAAATAATTACTAAAAATAGAAAGAAAATGCACTAAAAATAAATTTTACAGCTGGTCTTCATACATACATAGCTTTTTAAACTATAAATTGTATAAAGAATAAAAATATAAGGAAAGGAGAAAAAAATGTACTAAAAGCAACATCATTACTATGGCATTTTCAAAGATTTAAAATTAGTTATGACAATAAAATGGTTCAAGAACACCTCTTATAATTTACATAGTGCATAAATATATGTCATAAAAAATATATAAAATATAGCTGTTATAATAGACATAAGAGTAAGCTTAATCTTTTTGCTTCTTTTTACCACAGTATAATTTCAGTTAAATAAAATAAAATTTGCCAGACTACTATGATATCAAATAGCTTGGTCTAAAACAAAAAATAAAACAAATTGGCACATAAATAATATATAATCAACAATAAAACAAACAAAATCTATCTTTAAATTAATACCAACAAAAAGATAGATACAATAAAGTAAAATGCAACATTAATGTAAAATACAACCTTGCACTGGAATTTTGATAGTCCTTCTGAAAAATATTTTCAACAAAGCTATTCACGACTTTAAAAACAAAATTTCCTTGTTTTAAAGGATCTGAGACATGGATAATACATTTTTATATTAGGCTTTAGGACATTAAAATTAGAATCAGGGTCATCACTGTTGACTGCATTTAGCCAAATCACAACACTTTTTATTTGGAAAAACTAACAATCGATCGTTAGTTTTTCAAACTGAAAAATGCTTTTTTGTTACAAATATGAAAGCTTATAACTTTTTAACCCTTTTACTCTTTGCAATATCATTGATAACTTTGAAATCATCATCATACTAATTTTATCAAAATCAGAGAAGGTGGGTGCTATTGCCAGGTGAACTGATATGGAATGACCCATCTATTCACCGAATTGCGAGAAATAATATTACTTTTTTTCTTTTTAGCAATACCTTCAATCAAATTAATAAATGATTGATAATTTGACACAGAAAAAAATTAAGTTTTAACACATTTTTCAGTTATAGTTGGGATTGATATTTTTAGCATTTATTATCACACAGATAAATATAGAATGTCGTAAAAGTTAAGCTTAAAATAAAAGTGGTTCTGCTAAAAATATTATATCTGTAAGTACAAACAGGATCACAAGGGATTTGTATAGTTTTTATATTAAATTTAAAATGTGGGATTTAAAGAAAAGTTGAAGAATGTTGGAAAAATAAAGTATTTCTGAATGTTACTTATTATTTGTTTCAGTAGTTCGATTTTTCTGTAGTTTCATTTAATTTAACCAACTAATATACTATCATATAAACAGGAATTAACTTGAGTTGGAAATTTTTGTTTCATAAGCATTGAATAATATTTTTTTTTCCTTCTACATTCCAAATTTTTTAGAGTATTATTTTGTTGGAGTCATGTATTACAATTGTTCAATTTAGTTCAGTAGCTGAGGGCGTTTGGGAATTAATTTATTCATTTGCAGATAAACGAAGTTGCTCAGGTTAGTCAAACGTAATGGAGAACACTGAGCAATAATATTAGTACATATATGTTTATTAACTAACTTATATCAATTATGTTAATGTACAATAATAAGAAATTTAATTGATTTTCTTTCTTTTAGAAATGCCTAAGTTTAACGACAAATCAAAGCACTAAATGGATTTAGTGACTATAATGGTCACAGCCAAATAGTTTTCAATAAAATGAAATGTATCATTGGTAGGTAATAATGCCAAGATCCAATCATCACGGGCTAGAATTCTGCCTTAACTCGAAGTTGCATTTCTTGTATTTGCCTGAAACCAGTCTAAGATAATTGGAGGTTAAAAATCAGGTTTTTGTTTGGTGATGTCACAATTCTGATGTCAGATCTCGTGTAAATGTAGTGTCAGTAAGAGGAATATAATGGCTTATTCATAAAAGACTACTAGAGATTTTGAAATTGAATGTCTACCTTAAATGAGATTTTGTAAAATGAGGTTCAACAGTAGCAGATATTGGAACAAAATGTTGAATAGTTTAAAACTAAATCTAGGAATTATTTTTGTATTGAAACAAAGCAGAAAAAACATTCTGAAAAAATAAAACCATAACAAACTATAAAATGGAATGGTTTTTAAGTAATGCACATACAAATAACACATGAGGAAAACAAGTCTACAACCAAAGAGTTAGTTTTTAACATTTATAAGAGCTAACAGAAGTGATATTAATAAATAAAAAAAAATGTACGGAAAATTCAAATATTTGGCAATAGGTAATCACTTATCATCTGAGTGAAGCTTTCATAGAAGTAACATCTACAGATTCTATTTGACGGAGAAATGAGATTAGTTAACTCAACTGATATTACAAATGATGTATAAATATTTTGTATTGTATTGGATTTATCATCCAATGGATATGAGTTTTAAAAATAAAGAACAAATAATTATATTATTTTCAATAAAATAAATCTTTAAAATTTTAATTTTCATAAAGATTTTTTTTCTTACAGTACAATTCAATTCCGACTTTTCAGGACTTAATTCAATTTTGAAATAAGTTCAATAGACAATCAAAAATGTGAACCAATGATATGCTTTTATTGAAAAAAAAAAAATTAAATAAAAATGTATGTAATTTTTAGTAGGATTTTCTTCACTATATAACATTTGTAATTAACCACACCATAAATTAAGTATGAAAATTTCCTGGAATGAGAACTAAACAGAAAATACTCATAACACTTAATCATAAATTTACCACTAGTGTTTTTCATTCTTGTGGCTAGTCATCGTCTCCTAAAAAAAGTCATAAAATTCACTATATATATATATATATATATATATATACAGAGACGAGATTTAACACAAAGACAGGCATGAAGCNTATATATATATATATATATATATATACAGGGGTCTGCCCAGGCCTAATTTACTACTGTTTAGCGGCACCTTCACAAATTCAACTTCAGGAAAAACGGTAGTTTCACAAATTGAACTTTACGAAAAACGATAGTTTGATAAAATAATTTTTCTTAAAATTTTATTTTTGTATCCCTTAAGAAACGATAAATCCATATTTTTGTGTTGATTTTTCAATATAATTTTTAATTTTTCAGAAATTATGTCTAAATTTTCCCAAAATGGGTACCACTCAGAAAAACCTAGACAGACCCCTGATATATATATACACAGGGGTCTATACAGGCCAAATTTACTACCATGTAGCGGTACCTTCATAAATTCAACTTTAGGAATTTCACAAAATACTTTTTCTTAAAATTTTATTTTTGTAACCCATAAGAAATGATAAATCCATATTTTTGTGTCGATTTTTAAATATAATGTTTTATTTTCACAAGTTATATCTAAATTTTCACAAAATAGGTACCTCTCAGAAAACCTAGACAGACCCCTGATATATATATATTTGCATTAGAAATTTAGTTAGCTACAGGCAAAAAATTTTTCAAAAATTCTGTATGTTTAGTTGTAGTTAATTGTAAAATTCCGTAGTTTAGTTGCAAGCTATTAGATCCTAATAGCAACAATACTTAGCTTAATAAGTAACATTGAGTTGCCTGTTTATATTCAAAATAAAATTTATTTTCTTAATTGTTTTCAGAGCTGATTTAAAAAGGTATTTGGTGGAAATATTCAAAAATTACAAATCGTACCATATGTCCATATTAGATCCATAAATCAATGACAGTGAATGACTCAACAATACAACAGCCTTGCTTTCCTTCTTACATGTTAAAATCAAGAGTACTGCAAAGAAATGACTAGTTAAAAATTGTTAATTTAAAATTCAGGTATTTACAAATCTAACTTTTTGCCTATATAATCACATATTTTAATTTTAAATTACATAATTTTTGAATATTTTGGAGGAAAAAAAAGAATATTTTTAAAATTCATTTTTTATAAACGAACTATTATTTAACATTAGAATAATTTTAACTAATGCCAATTTCTTTTTAAATTGTGCTTTTCTATTTATTAGCAATTATTATTGTAAAATGAATATTTTTTATTGCTAAAGGAGAACGAAACACAGAATTTATGTATTATATTGAACATAGAAAAACATTTATACTGAATAAGTCATAACTATTAAAAAGAAAGTTGATTATTAAAGTTAAAATTTTACTGCAGCAATTCATAATAATTTAATTATACATTTTCAAATCATCCATGTCAAAATTAATCAATAATTTTCATATAAATCAATGGATATTCAATTGATTTATCAGATAGATTTAATTATTTACATGATAGATTTAATGAATATAATAAATATTAAAATTCATAGGTGAATAATCAATTTACTGATGAAAACTGAAATAATTAAAATAAAATGATTTGTGGATAGGAACAATTTTTTCAGTGTTAAAATGATAATTAAAAATTCATTGCAAAGTAGTGATTTGAATCATAGATTCAGTACCTGATTTTTAATTACATAAAAAATAAAACTGCACACAATTAGGAATTTTCATTAAAAAATAATTCGACTTCTTGTAAAAGTTGACCTTAAGTAGAAAATAATTTTTAAAATTAATGCATTATACTACTACTGTATTGCTTCATATGTCATTGGTTGTTCAAAATAGTGTGTAGGATTATGTTGAGACATTTGAAAATTAGGAGCTGGTAGCCATGATTGATTACAATTAATAGGAGGAGGAGGCATAAAATTATGAGCCCTATATTGTTCTTGGATCATAACCTGACTATTTGGATGAGTTGGAAAATGCATCTGAAGTTTTTCACGTGCTTGCTGCTTTTTCAAGTTTTCACTTTTAATTTTCCTTTCACTTTTACATACATTGCATATTTCTTTTTTAATACCTTTCATTTTGAAATTAAATTTTCCATAATATATTTTTTTATACATAGACAAACTCACAGGTTGATCAACCTCTTTAACATAAAGATCGTACATCTTAGACAAGCTGAGTTCAGGAGGAAGGAACTCAGAGTCGAACTTTCCCTGTATGTGACTACATTTGTACCGGGGCATCTTCTTGATGTGATCAACAACCTCATCATACCTTTTTTCACTTATTTTGTTTTTCCCGCCTTGTGAAAGCCCTCTGTGATCTATAAGGCTTTTAGAGCGCATTTTCACCAAGGCGGTATTGATACGTTTAGATGTGATACCTAAAGTCTTGACAAACATATTGCGACACACCTGTTTTGATTTTAAAATATAAGTTCTGGAATATTGTCTTTTGCATTTTTTAGAACTATGGTCAGTAGAAGATTCTGGAATTTCATCGGGAGTAATTACTTCTTCTTTATCATCTTTCTTGTCTTTTTTCTTCTTTGTACTTTTTTTGGTGACTTGCTCATCCACTCTAGCTATTAAAAATATAGCTTGAGCTTCATACGATCCTAATTCCCAGAATTTTTGAAATTCCTGCTTACGCTCGCTTGGCGATAGCACTTCTTTGCACTTCATTTGACATTTGCAATCATAGTCAACAAATTCTTTGCTTTGGATCTCTATACCTTTGTAATTTCGGTAAGGCTTGTTGAGATACTTATTTCCCTTCTCTTTACGCCATTGACTTTTATTTGATTTTACTCGCTTTTCTTTCTTGTGTTGCTGTTTAGGATCAACCTCATTTGCTGTAGGCGCAGAAGTTATAAAATCAGCATTGGCGACAGCTTCGTTACTGGATAAACTAAGGTTATTCGAATCAGTTAAATATGCAGCCTGGGTTATAGAATCTCCATGATTTAGGTTATTTGTCAGAGTTACATTATCATCTTGAATTAAATTATTACATGTATCGACAACTGTACAATTTGGATCATAAACATCAATACATGCATACGATTTCATTGTATCCATACCTTTGTAAGGCTTGGAAATAAGTCTATGCACATTTCTAGCTTTAAATAAGTTGTATGAAAACTTTTAAAGAGATAGTGAACATTTGTGGTTAGTTACAAATCAATCGACAGTTTATGAGAGAAATAAATATATGCTCTTTAACTTTCATGTTAAGTTACAAGTTTTCTATCACATCGTTAAGACTTTTTCTTGCTCTTTACTAGTGTAAGTAACAGATGAAGCTCCTTTTAATTTTAATAATAAATTTTGGACAGCAAACACTGTTTACTATTACAGCTGTTTACCAACAAGCTTCCAGACAGCCATCATTTAGCTGAAGATTTCGATTAATCGATTATAATTTTTCATATTTAAAATTGAAATAATTTCTTTTTGTAAATAAAATTTAAATGAAACATTGAATTTAAAATAGTTTTTTTGTCAATTTATATTTGAATAACTCTGTTTTATGCAACTTATTTAAATTAAATATATAAAAAATGTTTGATAATAGATGTGAAGTGAATTCAAAATTCCAACTGCGGCAGACGTTTCATTGGTAAAGTTTTAATATTTTTAATGTTTCTTGTTATTATTTAAAATTGTATGTTTTGAAGAAAAGAATATAATTATTTATTAATTTTTCCATTTGTCAGAAATAGTCAAATCACTATTTAAAAACTTGCAGATGGGAAAGTTCAGATATGATATGCTCATATGAAATGGGCTACTTAGTTTTGAAATTTTAAAATGACATATTGTTGATTATTTGTGATAGTGTTTATTGTATTGAAGTGAACTTTCATGATATAATAACTGAAATTTGATTTTTAAATCATCAAGGTATGCCATAAGTTTTTCTAATAATTATTATAAAGACCTAAATACAACCATCTCATGTATATCATTTAATACCGTTTGAATTAGGTTTAATAATACACTTTTTGAATCTGAAACTTTTTTAATTGTCAAGCAAGATAAGTTGTGCAATGATTTAGAGGAAAGCAATTACTGAAATTGATCTTGTTATAATATATTACTATACCATTGCTATTGTGATGTCTATATCCCTCACCTGTTCTGTTTTTTTTTTTTTACATTTATGAAATCTCATTGTTGCTTTTATTCTAAAGTTGTATAAAAATAAGAATTATAGATCTTTTAAATCTGTACTTTTTACTAATTTCCTTTGAAAGGCTGTCTGGTAGTGAAGTAAGGTACACGTCAGGCCCATTTAACATATTTTTGCAATTTTTCTTTGAGGGTATATTTCTGTACTGGTATCAGAGCTCTACATAGGAATAAAAACGGGCACTTTAAGTTTTGTAAAGGCATTCACTTAACACGGCAACAATTTATCAAAATGTGTTATATTACGTAATAACTGAATTTGATACTCAAAATTTTTTTAACTACCCTTTTATGTTATTTTATATGTATATTTCAAAACTTAATCCTCACCCCTGTGGCAGAATTTTTTCGAGCTATCTGCAGCAAAATTCTCTAGCACTAATATCTTTCTGCAAGATACTTTTAATAATTACGAACAATTAATTTAAAATAACAAAAGTGCAGTGTTTACAAACTAAAAACTATATAATTTGTTTTTAATTGAACATGTAATAATTTTTTATTCTTATATTATGAGTGATATTCTAGCATTGTGAATGATGTTCTAGCATAGCTAGAAACGCACAAATTACTTCATCCTTCGCATTTTGTAAATAATCATCACAATAAAAAATCATGAAATCCGTAGTAGTAATTTCCGAAAAAAAGATTGACAGCAAAATCACATGAATCGACTCCTCAAATGCTTGTTTCGTTTCGAGATTAGGTTGTTTGAATAAATAATATCATATAAAAAATATCGGATTTGAAAACTATGGAGAAATCAATAGCAATAAACGAATCGTTTCTTAAGGCATAGGTACTTTAAATTTATTTTAAGCATACTTTATTCTTTTATTGGTAGCACATATTAGCAATCAAAATTGTTTTTTTTTCTTTAAATATAAGGGAAATGCTAAGTTTAATTTTTCTTTTCATAAATTAATTTAAATTCTGTAAATATTTTATTAAAAATAAAGCAATTATTAAGTTCCTTTTTTTTAATCTTACCTAAATTTAGCTTTTATGTTTTTGATATTTTGCTTTGTATTTATATTTTAAAATATTGACTCTTTTTCAAACAAAAGAAAAAGTTTTTTGGAAATTTTTTTTATTTTTTTATTTGATTTTATCACAGCTAATATTTTTATATTAGATTAAATTCTTTATAGTCATAGATGATGCATATTACTCTTACAAATAATTTCCAGCTTGATTCTTAAAACTTTGAATTGAATTATAATTACTTAATCTCTTCGTGACTTTTTTGCTTGAAAAGTATTATCAGTGGATCGCTTTGTTTTTTAAAAAAGTAGAGATGTGTGAGCTATTTTGTATATTTGACACTCATTTAGTAATTTTTTAGAGATTATTGAAATTCTTTTTCAATAGGATTATTATTTGAGTATTGTATTATGTTTAAGATTGCCATTCTATTCCAGATTTATGAAAGATTTTTTTGAAAAAAACTATTTCTTTTGAGATACAGTATTTATTATTGATTTTCGTTTAACCAACCAAGCATTTGGAACAAGTGTGTATTGAAGCTTCTTTGTAATTCCCAACTTTCTCCTTAAATAACTTGGGCGAATCGGTTTTTACCAAGAAAAGCAGCGGATAAAAGAATGCTTAGGTGTGGAAGATGCTCAGTTGGTTCATTGAATTGTTTAAAATTTTTTGAATAGTTTTTAAATGGAAATTCGTCCTTAACTTCGGTAAGATACCCTCAAGAGGTTTAATTTCTTGTAATGTGGGTTTCTCTACTATAGGCGTTGCAGGGGTTCAGTTTTTATAGGAAACAAAATTAAAATACACAGTTATAATAGTACTCTAACTTAAGTAATAAAACTTCTTATATGTGCTAAATATGTACAAAAATATATTTTTTTATCTCTTGTTTTGAACTTTGCTGCATTTAATTTGATAATGAATGATGAAAGTTTTCTTTGCCTTAAATATTCAGGGGGACTTAGAATTCTAATTATTGAGACGGACATATACCCACTGTCCTTTAGCCAATAGCATCCATAATCTCTACCCATTACCAGTGATTTCTTATTCAAGGTGCGTAGCATTTTTAAAAAGTGCTTATAGATGCTTATTTCCGATTTTTACGCTTATAAGCCTTTAAGGGTGCTTTTTTTCATTTGGTGTTTTTAAAAAGTGAGATTTTTTCCCTTTTCTAAAATGAGATTTTTTTCTTTACCATGTCGATTTTCACCACATATTATTCAAAAATGTGCTTTTTACATTGTTCTATCCAACATTTTCACAATTCATTCTACCACTATCCGTTTCGGCGAACTGTCGTTTCGTAATGTGTGAAAGTGCTAATCATTTTACATGCTGATGAAATACTTGCGAGTCCGCACCTACTACTGAGTTGGGTTCGGTGATTATTCTCAATTTCCGGCTTCATTTTCCACCCTCTGATATCAAACCGAAAAATCTCTTGATCATTTTATAAAGCTAATATAATCAGGAAAGGAGTTCTTTGTCAGAAACTAGTTATTTAATCAAGATCATGTAAAGTCTTTGAAAATTATTTTGTATTTTTTTAATGTATATAGTGCTTAAAAATATTTTTTGAGTACTTAAAAAGTACCTAAAAGGTGCTTATTTTTTGTTGAAAGATTTAGCTACACATACTGTTATTTTTTTGTTTAATTTGTTTGTTCATTCGTTTTCTTATATTTTTTTGCTAGACTTTATTTATGATATTGTAGGCTAGTGTTGGTCAAAAAGTCGTTTAATCTTTCTCCTAATTATTAAGAAGTTTGCAAAATCTTATCAAAAAGATATCAATATGGGGTTATAAGATTTTGTGTGCCTCTTAATTATGGTAAGGTATTTTATAACTTTTCTTTACTACCGTTAAAAGTGTTTTAAAATACTTTGACTTTTATGCCTACCGTACTGTTCACCATTACTTAATTGATTATGTTGTTCAAGCAGACTCTGTCTTAAATCAGTTTGCATATTTCATTTTAGATACCAAGATGTCTGCCTCTGCTATATATTTGCTCGACCTTAAGGGTAAGGTCTTAATTTCTAGAAACTATCGAGGAGATATAGATATGTCAGCTGTTGATAAGTTTATGCCTTTACTGATGGAAAAGGAAGAAGAAGGTTGTATCACCCCAATATTAACTCACAATGGTGTGACTTTCATGTATATTAAGTATAACAATTTGTATCTTGTGGCGACATCTAAGAAAAATGCAAATGTTGCTTTGGTATTTGTATTTCTGCATAAAATTGTGCAGGTTTTCATCGAATACTTTAAGGAGCTTGAAGAAGAGAGTATTAGAGATAATTTCGTTATAATTTATGAGCTATTAGATGAACTTATGGATTTTGGCTATCCACAAACTACAGATAGTAAGATTTTGCAAGAATTTATAACCCAAGAGAGTCACAAAATGGAGGCCCAACCTCGCCCACCTATGGCTGTTACCAATGCAGTATCTTGGAGGTCAGAAGGCATTAAGTACCGCAAGAATGAAGTCTTCTTGGATGTCATAGAGTCTGTCAACCTTTTGGCGAATGCTAATGGGAATGTTTTACGAAGTGAAATTGTTGGCTGCATCAAAATGCGAGTTTATCTCTCTGGTATGCCTGAGTTGCGTCTGGGACTGAACGACAAAGTTCTATTTGAAAGTACTGGTCGTGGTAAGAGCAAATCTGTTGAATTGGAGGATGTGAAATTCCACCAGTGTGTGCGGCTGTCCAGGTTTGAAAATGATCGCACTATTTCCTTCATTCCTCCTGATGGCGAATTTGAATTGATGTCTTACCGGTTAAATACTCATGTTAAGCCATTGATATGGATCGAGTCAGTGATTGAGCGCCATGCTCATAGTCGTGTGGAATATATGGTAAAAGCAAAAAGCCAGTTTAAACGACGTTCCACTGCAAATAATGTTGAAATAATCATTCCAGTACCAACTGATGCAGACTCACCTAAGTTTAAAACCACTGTTGGCAATGTAAAATATGCCCCTGAATCGAGTGCCATAATCTGGAGTGTGAAATCTTTCCCTGGTGGTAAAGAATATCTGATGAGAGCTCATTTTGGCCTTCCCAGTGTTGAAAGCGAAGAGTCTGAAGGAAAACCACCGATACAAGTTAAATTTGAAATTCCATATTTTACCACCTCTGGTATTCAAGTTCGCTATCTTAAAATTATTGAAAAAAGTGGTTATCAAGCTCTGCCTTGGGTTAGATACATTACTCAAAACGGCGATTATCAGTTAAGAACTCATTGATTTTATGCATGTTGTGCTATTAGGTCCTATTATGTTTGGTGAACCTTACAAGGGTAAAAACAGAGTTTAAATTATGATTTTATTATAATTTGTGAGATAACCAAAAACTTTATAATATTTTTCTATTAATTAAAATAGATTGTACAAGGTTCATTGTAGCAAATTTAGTTCGCTCTTCCAGCTTGATTAAAAATATGTTGATAAAGCACATCTCTTTTTAAATACATGTAAACTGTAGGGTACTTAATGTTTTAAAGAAATTCCATATAATTAGCTGTTGTATGATATTTGTTTTTGTAAAATAAAGAATATTTATCTCCCTGTTTGGATAAATTGTGTTTCTTTGGCAGATCTAGTAATGTTAGCAACCTACACTGTTAATAATTTTCGTGGTTTTTCATAAGAAAAATGGATAGATTTGTTGAAACATCACAAGGTAAGGAAATGGTTTTAAAAGAATTTTTCTCTTTATTGGTTGTTACACTTTAAATTGAAAAAGTTTTGCTCCCAATTCAATTAATATGAAATTTAATTCATAGGTGCCAACAGCTGACTAGTTTTGAGTTCTAAGTTAATTGAGCCATCTCAGTTCAGATTCAGAAATTAAATACTATAATATATAAATATTGGGACAAACTGAATATCTTGTTTGATAATATCTTGTAAAAAGAAATCAAACATATTATTGTGGTATATTTGTGTGACAGGTAAAGATTTTGTTTGATAGTGAAATTATTCTATTTTTTATCACATATTTGTAAATTACGAGCCAATAAAACGGCTAACCAACATGATCTTGTTAAAATCTGGCTTATTAAAAAAGTTTCTTCACGTGTTTGAAAGAATTTAGTTTATATTTTTGAGCAACAAAACGTTTGAAATAAATCTTGGTTTATTGAATTCCAAATTTTAAGGACAGTGTTTCATTGCTTTTTCAGAATTTTGCAGTTGGGGCTTTTTTTTTTTAAATGATAAATTATCAGAAAAACAATAGAACAGCTACGTGACATGGTTGTAAAAAATTAATAAATTAAAACAAGAGGTATGAGTTTTAATTATTGGCAAATTTTCTTCATTTTAGGTTTCAATTACAATGGTTTAAAAATAATTTCTTCTAAATATTTGAAATTCCTCAGTGTATATAATATTTGTTTAAAAAAATACCTGCAAATATCTACACAAAAATCTGAAATTTTTTGTGTGGATATTTGCAACTCCCACAAAATTACGCTTTTCAAAGTTGAGCTCAACTTTTTATTTGTATGTTAACCCACACTATTATGATTTTTGAGTTATAGAGACACTACTCTATATTTTTTTATTCGAAAATACATGTTTTTTCTTCCTTAAATTTGTTGAAGAAACATTGCATTTTAAGGTGATAACTCTTGTTAAAAGACAGTAAATTTCATAACTTTTATGATATATATATAAATTTTTTTGCACTGTACCATTTACATATGTAATACATTATTGTCGGGGGAGGCAACTTTATCTACCTCTATTATTAAAATTTTTTTAGGAGTTAAAAACTTGACAAAATTTTATCTAGTATATCAAGTCAGCTGTATATCAAAATCGCTAATGAGAGGTAGAGCCCGAGCTAAAGATTTCAAATTATTAGCTAAATATCAAAAGTATTAGCCGAATTTCAAAATTCTTAAAAAATTTTTATAATTGATTTTTTCACAAAGAAAACTTTAAATCAAAATGCAAATTTACGATAAATTAAATTATTTTTACAAAAATTCAAATCCAGAATCGTTTAGCAGTTTGATGGGATTAAAGGAGCAATGAATGGAAGTGAGAATAAAAAATGTAAATGTTACTTTATTGTTTTTGAGAAATAGGAATACGTTGGGGGTTAATTTTTGGTAACTCCATAGACTAGAGCAGTAATATAAGGGTAAACCTTAGGCAATATTGTGTTTTTGTCACATTATTGTATTTGTTATTGTCACGAGAAAAACACATTTTCTGTCAGAATAGTTGGATGATAATATGCATATTTGAGGGCTACCACTAAGTTTCATTTTATTGACAGAAATTGCAGGAAAAAATTTCGTCTTGTGATATCGCGTGATCCGGCAACAAACGTGCTTGGTCTTGCTTAATTTCTCTTGTTGCTTACATTATTTGGACTTATAATTCTAATTGGTTATGTGATGTATCTAACGAAAGTTATTCCGTAATCGAATAAAAAATTTAGGATTTGTTCAAAAAAACTCCCTTTTATTTTTTAAGGATTGAAGGGAATTTATATTTTTTCTTTCCATACCAAAAATCATTCACCAATACTTTCGCTAAAACACCATTTGTTTCATCTAATTTACGATTTCATCGCATTTGGCGTTGCGGCGAATGCTTAGCCCAGTTCTATTTTATAATCTCAAAAGACTATTAATATGATAACGTAAATGCATATGTACTGAAACCAGGGACGAATCCAGAAATTTTTCCTGAGGAGGGTCATAGACACGGATACCCCCCCCACAAGTAATTTTTTGTGTAAAAAAATTAAAAAAAAAACTGGTTTTTAAAGCTAGTTAAAGAATAAATAATTCAAGTATTCAAAATCTTTAAATAATAAATGTAATGCGTTTTTTAGAAACTTCGACAAATCTGTCAATGATTTTTTCAACATCCAAATCAATTTCTCGATGAATATTTAATAAGGCGAGTCCATTTAATCGTTCTTGATTTTGAGTTGCTCAAAGCCAAGTATTGAGACGTCGAAGAGTTGAAAAGGAACGTTCTGGTGTTGCTGCACTAACTGGCAGAGTTATTAAAATTATCAACAACATATTGATTGATGGGTACGCAAATCGATGTCACAGGCATTAATAATCTTGGAAAGATCGTTGGGCACTTCAGGTCCTGCTTCTGTTTCACGCTGCCATTTTGCCACCCAAAGATGAAATTCTGTTTCGACAACTTTTACGGAAGCATTTAAGAGATTCTTATAAAACTCAGCAGTTTCACAAACGACTATAAGATCTTCTTCTGTAACAGTTTGACGAGGTAAAAAAACTCGTAGATTAAAAAGTTTCATCACATCTGGGGAAAGTCTGTCCTTTAAATCTGTTAAAATATTATCTAATAAAGGAATATAAATAGCCTTCCGAAAATATTCTTC
>NC_092212.1:45818331-45834637 GCF_043381705.1 Parasteatoda tepidariorum | reverse complement strand
GGGGGGGGGGGGGGTCATGACCCCTCCGCTGGATCCGCCACTGACTGAAACTTTAAATGATTACAATAAAGTCGTTTGCATTGATTTTTGTTACAGTCAAAATTATTGACTTATAATATAATACGTAGTATATTGTATTATAAGTCCGATAATCCAAATGTACATTTGGATGATCTGTATTAGTTTAGCAGTTATTAAAAGTTCTCGCTATTTTTTTATTTATCGATAAAAGTTTACCACCTACGCAAACCTATCATATTACGGTCAGAAATAAATGTAAAATAGGAAAAAAATAAATTTGAAAGTGCGTTATTTGTTCAAAATTTTGTGCAATTTATTATTGAAATTTTTTTAATAAATCAAGGAAAATCAAGATTCTTAATGGAACTACATTTATTCTATAAAACAATTTGCAAAATTTTGCAAATTGTGTAAAATATATTAGCTAATTTCAAAATATTTCTCAAATAAAATATATGTGTTGAATTTTCTTACGTTTTATAGCTAACTTATAAAAATGCCTTTACTATAGTTTCATAATTAATCCCTCTATTTTATAGGAGTTATCCTTTGCCAAAAGAAAAACGATTAAACTTTGAAAATTCATTTATTGAAAAGGAACTCCCTGTGACTGTTTTTCCTTTTTTTCCCGTTTTTTTTTGCGCAAATTCATGGATTACATTATAAATTAAAAATCTATGTTGTCTCACCATGTATTGGGAGTACAAATAAGTTTCCGCCGTTTTTCATTAAAAAAAATAGCAGTTTATTGTGAAAAAACGGTACATTATCTTTTATTCAAAGTAATGTCCATTACTAGACACCTTTTTTTACCATCTTTCTGGGAGCATTAGGATATATCGGAAGAATTCTTCTTTCGAGGAAATCTAAGAATCGACCTGTTCCTTGGTTTCTTCAAATGATGTAAATTTCTGCTCAGACAGATTATGAGGCATCTACCGGAATATGTGATAATCCGAAGGGAAACGGTCTGGCGAATACAGCTGGTGGGGTAGGACTTCCCATTAAAGGGTTTCCAAATAGCAAAATCAATTTTCAGGCAAAATCGACGTTCTATGTCTCTTGGCTTCAGTTTGAATGGAACCCAACTTCCTTGTTTTTGGATCGTTCCCAACGATTTTAAACGATGTGAAATTGCACGACACTTATGCTCCTGAAGTCAGTTTCAATAGAATGGTAACTCGCTCTCAATCCGCATTTTGTAGACTGAAGAATTCAGAATCGGATCTAGAACTGTTTTGTGACTCAACAAGACACCAACCTCCGGGTATGCCTCACTTAATGACGACATTGAAAGGGCCGTACGGGGCAATACCGAACAATATAATCACAAAAGGCATTGGACAACATTTCACAAAGTCTGAGAACTTGATAAAGGCAGTTGACCAATTCAAGAAACATAAACCCCCCAAAGAGGAAGAGAAAAGAGATAAATTAGTGAATAAAAGAGCTAAAGGATGAGCAGTGTAAAATTCAACACAATAATGTAAAAAAATCGATTCTATGCATTAATTTTTTTAATCAATAAAAGTGATCATTGTGTTGTACTAAACACACCTTTATTGAATTATTAATTAGTAAAATAGCTTATTTGTAGTGAATATTAGGTTTTAACAATTTTTCAAACTGAATATTAATTTTGATATAATATTTCGTGATTAATTGATAGTAATAATAGTTACGATACAATTGGTGTTGTGGAAATAGATGTTGCGGTTGTAGATACTTAAACAAAATAAACCTAATCAATTAAATAAATTCATTAACTTCAAAAACTAGAATGGAAAAAGTCTGCATGCTTCTAATGCTGAAAACTTTTTAACCGTTTTCCCCATAATTTTTTGAAGCCTAATAAAGTTTTTCCATTGACAATCATATCCTTTCACTTCAGTTTCTTGGGATTATTCATTTCATACTTAATAGATTAATTTAGTTACTGGGGTAACAGGTTTAATACGGTCCTCCAAAACGAATAGGTACCCATTTCTTCATGTATGAAATGTTTATGAAGTTTAAAGTAGTTTGCAGAGTTAAAAATAAAAATTTTCTTAATCTCCCTTTTTTCTGATTAAATTTTTGTTGTTGTTTTTAAAAAATTCTCCGTTGCTTTCAGAACAGATATATTCTTTTAAGCAGGAAAAACAGATTACAATCATCGCATAGTAATGTCCCCCCTCCCTTGTATTTAAACTATTTGGTCATCAAGGATAAAATTTGCAGAAAGACTTTTGCAGCTTGTTGTAACAGTGGCATAATTTAAGGCCTTTTTCTTTCCTTTTTTGAAAAGTTACATATCTTAAATGCAGATAGTAATATTCGGAAGCTCTGAAAAATATTAAAATAATTTTTTTTAATAACTAGTTTTACTGAAAAGCGAACGTTCAAAAATGTACACTATTCTGTAGTAAGAGTTCTTAAGTGGAACTACGGCATCCGAGAGAGGAATAAATTAATAATCACGGTCAATCACACTATTATACAGATCACGCCAAGCATTAATAATGTATTACGTTTTAGTGGTCTTGTTGGTTTGGGTTTAGCGATTCGATTTGGATAGTGTATTTGGTTGGTTGAATGATGAAGTTCCAAAACACACTTGAAATAAGCGTTCGATTAAAAAAAAAGTTAATTGTTAGCATTTGGTTTTTAAGCGCAACTGCGAACCATCATGATTTAATGAAAATCAACTCATCGGTCACAATTAAAATATACTACAACTAACTACAAGAAATGATGCAAAAATTCAGAGAAAAATAGCCTTTCATGGTCAATAAATAATCTTCTATCTTATTGCACAACTTTTCCAAAACACTATACTCTTCACTAACGACTATAGAAAAACTACAGAATTAGAACTTCTTCACCATCCTCCATTCACTCAAGACCTTGCTCCACTGACTACCACTTCTTTCTAACTTTAGACGACTTTTTATGGGAAAAGAATTTTATTCCGAAAATACTGAATTGCTGGCTTTCCAAGAATTCGTTGACTCTCGTTCGCCAGGTTTTTATTCTATTTTCCTTCAAGAAAATATGGGTTCAGTACTTTTATGAATAAAAAAGTTACTTATACCTGTAAGCTATCATCTCCTTTCCGTACTTCAACCTTTAATCACTTGATATGAATTTATACAAAACTGTGGCTTTTTTTCTTATAAAAATGTTGCATATTTTTTTTCTTTAGTAGCATAAAGTTTGTTGGTTAAAACTAGACAAATTTAACAGCGTAGGTTTCAAATTCTACGGTTGTTGCAAAAATTCTTTCTTAGTTGTAGTAAATTTATACATCAACAATAGAAAATGGCCCCTTTCGTTTTTTATTGCTCTGCTAGGAAGGAACCTATCTGTAATTAAAAAAAAACTACTTACCGAAAGTATTGAGTACTTCTGACTTTTCCTTATTTGATGCAATTTAAGTGCCTATTTAATCAAATAGTATCCCGATTTCATTTTAAAAAAAACAAAAAAAACGAGAGTATTTCGACATATCTTCAATTATTATTTATTATATTCAATTAAATATTTTCGTTTATCAAATCAAATAAAATACCAAATAATATTAATGTCCGCGTATCAAATGTGTTTCTTACTAAATTAATTATGATTATATTTTAGAGTTTTGGATGTAAATTGATATACACACTGGGAAGGGCCGGACTGGCCCCTTTAGACTTTTAAGGTATACAGCAATGCTCAGTTTTTCTAGTGTTAACATACAAACCTTACTATTTTATACCAAAATAACTTCCCAGTAAATAAACTTACTAATACTTTATACAAAAATTCTTTATACTAAAATTCTTTATACTAAAATTCTTTATACTTAATGTATTATACTGCCAATTTTCAAAATTTTTCTCAACGACCGCAGAAGGTGACAGTTATGTAACAGTCATGACTAATTGCTGCAAACTCATAATATATATGAAAGTAGCATATTATTAGATGAAAAGCGCTCAACCTTCGAAGAACGCAGTCTATTAATGCTTACACTACGTCTAGTACTTATATTCAAGCACTTAATAGTCTTTATTTGCATTCGATATAATATTTATAGTGCTAAAAATGAAAGTGAATAGTAGCATTATATTACACACTTTATTGACATTTATATAATAAAAATACTGCTACAGAGGAATAAAGTTGTTGTTTTTTTCTTTCATGGCGTAATGATTTTAATGAAAGTAAATAAATACTACAAGTACTTTGTACAAAAACTAAAAAATTGCAATGTGATTCAAAATCCATCCACTTCACCTCCTTTTCTGTAATCTGAATTGGCTGATATTCGGCCATTCTCGTCAGTTGCAACAGCCATGATAATGCCAAGCATATTGTCACCAAGCTTTTTTAATACGTGACCTTTGTTCTTCAAATCCGACAAAATATCCTGCAAGTAAGAAAATAAAGTATTGTGAACTCAAGAACAGATTTATGAGCTGGGGTTAGTTCTTTACCTCTTTAACACTCTACTGTTAGTTAACCATTTATAAGGCCGTGGGAAGTGTACTTCTTAACTATTTTATAAATTTTTAAATGCTGTTGGGAACCCATACCTATGGGAAACTATAGCTGATGGGAAGCTATAAGAAATCTATTATCATAACTATGCTTTTTGCATTCAGCTGCTGATAACTTCGGAACATAAAAAAAAAGAAATCATCAGTGAGGTTTATGTTATGCATAAATGTAAGTAACAGTAAAGGTTACCTTGTGGTCAAAAGGTTGGAGAGTTATTTTCTCTCGAGAGTTGATCATTTTTTTACTTATAGTTATAAACGCTGAATTTATATATTGGGTATATATATACACAAGTTAAAGTTTATGGCTAATTCTGTAGGAAGGTAAAATTTTGAATGTTCAACCCACCTGGTCACCAAAAGAAAAAAATGGTTATAAAATTCAGATTAGATTTAAGTAATAAGCTAAATGAATTTCTTTTCATAATTCAGTCTCAATCACAATAATATTTCAACGTAGCACTGCTAGAAGTAAATGGTCCAATAAACATTTAACGTTAACATACACATTTAACATTAATTAAAAAAAATTTCAAGACCCTTTAAGATTTCACTAGGAAAGTTCAAGTGCATATTTTGTTATTCTTTTTCCTCAAAATTTAGTAAAACCAAGATTAAACTATTTTTAAAATTCAATCACGCATATTGGTTTTAAGAAATATATAAAAGAATATTAATTTGTATTGTTACCTCTGGAAAGTTGACTTCATGTTCTATAAGGTTAGGTAAAAGTTGGTGGTGGAATCGTGGGGCATCTATAGCTTGCTTTATGTTTTCATCAAGCCATAAATTTCTGATTATTACCTTAAAAGACAAATAGATATTGGTTACAGTACAAAAAGTTTCATTTAAAATAATAAATCGTATTTAAGAAAAATTTGAAACGAAGAAATAACTTGAGAAATTTATGATCACGTGTAGTTTCCTCGTTTCACTTATTGTTTTATTTTCGAAAAAAGATTGCATTGTAGAGTTGAACGGATAGCACTTCAATTTTTCAATGACATTTTCAGATGTATTTATTTGTCACTTTATCAGGAGAAGTAACAGTTACTGGTTGCTTCAATGTATTTACGTTGGATATTGAGGCCATCACTTGTGTTATATTTTATTTACGGAGCCTCTTACTTATTTACTTTATTTACAAAAATTGGGCGGCGCAGAAGGCCCATATCCCATACATCAGTGTTTCCCAAATTTATGACTTTTGTGTCCCCTTTCTAAATTTTTCGTAACGCTGTGCTGTACCACTAATAAAAAAGTGAATGCATTTTTTTACTATAAAAAAATTGCACTGAAGCTGAAAATCGCAACTGACTGTTGACACCACTTATTATTAACTGTTAACTCTGCAAAAAATAGCCAATTGAAAAATACGTAATCGTGAACTTTCATTTTTAGCTTTGTTTTTAAATCAAATTTTTTGAAACTTTCGTTTGTTGCAAGATATTTCATATTAGAACGCGTAACTCAACTAAATTGTTCCCGTACCCCTGGGGGTAGGCGTACTACATTTTGGGAAACACTGCCATACATCATGAAATATTACGAAAAGTTAAAATAAAAAACAGTTTGAGTTCAGCAGTCTATGCGGTGGCTGTTAATTTACAAAGCCTCAGTAACTTAGGAAAATTATAAATAATTTTTTTTTAAAGCTTGTTTGTAGCTAAAATTGAATTGAAAGTGTTATTTTCTTACAGAAATTGATTATTACTTCAATCCCAAATCAGTTGCTGTTTTCCAAGTAGGAGGAGTCATAAATAATTTCCGATGCAGTTTAGTATATCGACACCATTAAAATTATACTTGTAATGAATTCGCGATTCAATAGTTAAAATATAATTTTATGCGATTACTGGAGGAAGAGTCCTGACAAAATAGGGGGTGGCATAAGAGAATGCTATATTTTTCTAATTTTCCGGAAATATTTTAAACATATTTGGTACTGATTTAAGGAGGGAATGTTTGGTAAGCAAATGTTGTTGATTTATAGCATATCACATAGAAAATGATCAATATCAAAAAATCAGATGAAAAGTATTGACCTAATGACATTTTCCAATAATTTTTGAAAAGAGAATTGGTTGCAATTAAAAAATTATTTCAATGATTTTCAAAATTTAGAAAAATGAGTCAAGTTATTGTCTTACGATAAGCATTTTGAAGGAAAGACTTTTGGAAGATATTAGTATGCTCTTCTTAAATGAAAGTAATATCAAGTTTGGAAAAGACAAAAAAACATACACACAAAACCCTATTGGATACCTGCAAAAGAAGTCATCGTTTTGTGTAAAACGTAGCATTCGTCGATTCAGATTAGGTTCGTCTCACAAGCGTGCCGTAGCTTACAGGCATCCAATTAAATCGAATTTGAATCACATGGTTGGGCATAATCACGTATTCTGGGCCGGGATAGCCTCGTCGGTAGGGCACTGGGCCCATGTCCAAGAGGTCGTGGATCCGATCCTCGCCGTCCGAATACTCCCCATGTAGGAAATGGTGACTGATGCACGTTAAATCTGTCGAGTCTCAAAGTCCTCCATGTTCCCATAACAAATCAATACCTGTGGGGGTACTGATTCAGGAGTTTCCTTGTCTTCTGGATTGGTTCAAAATTACAAGGCTACGGAGTTGTACATCAGCAGTCGTAAACCGATGAAATTGAGTCGGCTGTTCAACGACGGTTATGAAAAAAAAATCACGTATTCTGCTTCTCGAGTTGCAAGCACCCGATTGTGATAAACTTAAGGAATTTATGAATGATAGAACGTATAATTTAGTTTCAATAGGCACCTATTTTTAATATTTTTTTAAGAATGAAAATGGTAGTGAAATCGAGGAATTTATTGAATACAGTAAATTTATTATAAATTGAACACCACTTTTTATATTTTACTATTTTTGTGGCTTATAATTGTTTCATAACTAATTATGGGGGGCCTCCTTGACCGATATCGCCCTCCCAACGCTGTGCAAAGCGTGGAGGTAGCGGGTTCGAATCTCGCCGTAACCATGGATGTATTATTCTTCGTGACGTCCTTCTCTGAATTGTTCTGTCTTTCTACTTGACAAAGGTTTATAAGCCTAAATTGAGCAAACAAGCCTGCAAATGTATGTAATTTCAATGAACTATTTATGGTATCACGATGATTGCAGTATCTCGGCATCTGCTGCTGCTGAAGGCGGCACAGACTGATTCGTCGGAATTAAGAGTCGATTGGTTGATGGCGATATAAAATGTGAATTAAAACGAAGATGGGGAAGAAAAAGGAGAGGCGGGGGCGAGTCGAAGCACTATCGTAGAGGTCACTGATGACACCAAAGGGGTCGTGTGTATAAGCATATATAGAATTAAATGACGTTATATGAAATTAATAAACAATTAAAATAAAAACCTATTAAATGATTATGTACACAAGTACGGACTATGCACAGGGTAACGTGAGAAACACATACAAAAGAGTGAGAGAATAATACGAGGTAAAAGGGTTGAAAGTCAATATATAACAAGATGGAAATCAGTGAAAACTGGTGAAAAATAAATTTAGTTTTTAGTTTTTTTTTTCGGGAACAATAAAATATCAATACCTACCAAATTTTTTTAACTGTCAAAATTTATATATTGAATTGTTTCTTCCCTGAGAGAAAATTGATAGCAATGAATTGTTTATTGTTAAAAATAGAATTTCTCCTCCTGAAAATTATCTATTATAGAAATACTTTTACTACCAGTTTTTTTTTCACTTTTCCGTTTCGCTTTGTGATCTGTATGGTATTCTTACTTGAGCAACGCTTGTGGTTATTTGAGTCCCACCATTGCCACCTACAACAAGCCTGACGTTTCGGTTTCCATCCACAACGATTGCTGGTACCATTGATGAAAATGGTCTACGGCCTGGTCGGATCTGATTTTTCCCCGTTGGCGGAACTCCAAAGAAATTGGTGATATTTGGCGACGAAAAATCATCCATTTCATTGTTTAGAAGTATTCCAGTAGAAGGACTCATTACTTGGCTCCCAAAACTATTAGAAAATAAGGAATTTGCTCAAAGTAATTCATAAAAGATAATTTCAAATACAGCTAGGAACAAATAGGTTGACATAAATAAAGAAACAAACAATTTTCTTCAAAAATACTCTTTTTCCAAAGCTTGATGATCACGATAGGTCTTGTTTTCAAAACATTGATTTACTAAAAAATTGAGAATTGTTTGGCCAATTTTCAATTATTCTAAGCTCAGGGAATTTGAGTTCCTTCTAAAAGTAAATAAATATTTGGTTGGTGAAAAAGCGTTTCCCGCTACTTCCATATCGATTTCAAGGAGAATATTCTAAATCTAATTAATACGATTTTTAATCAAGCAGCTTAAGGAATCTGAATCTTTTAATTTTTATCATAACTGTTTTAAAGAATTAATTTTCGTTAAATTTTATTTTGAAGGCTTTTTACTTTCAATCTAATTTTTTTAAAAATAATAAGTCAGTTATTTTGGTTATGCAAGATGCATACGACCTTGAAAAAACTTAAAAAGTAGTGACAATATTAATATAATGATGCATTTTAATTTAATTACTTAATATTTACCACGCAGAATTATATTACACAGAATATAATGTTTCGTACATATTTTGTGCATATAATTTATAAGTAAACGATAATAAAAAGAAACTTATGACTTCTTTATTATAATATTGATATGACTTTTGAAATTTTTAAGGACTGCATAAACCCTGAGCCATTCTTTTGAAAGAGATGCAATTAATAATGTGGTAAATTTGAGTGTTTTAAACAATGAGTTTGCAACCTAAGGCATCCATGACGCGTGTAATATTTTTGTGATTTAAGAGCAACTAGCCTTTGAATTGGAGCTATCGTAGGTTGGTGGTTAGAGAATCAGACTCTGGTTCAGAGGGATCGGGGACCGATTCTCGACTTCATTAACCGAGTACATGCGATATACGTACTCGCAAAATCTTTGGAATCGAAGGAACTGTGGTCGGCTGCTGATCAGTACCAGGGTCACAGCAGTCTGGGGAAAATTTCCTTCCTCTTTAGATCTATGTCTAAATTGCGAAAGTGTCTTCACGAATGAATGGTGTTGCAATCTTATCAGCGGGGTTCTGAGATAAAACACACTTTCACCCTTGCGGTGCTCTCTTGTCAAATAAAAGGCGCACTTTTCTGACTTTATTCATAATAGCCAATGGTTGGCGAGTTTGGCTTATTCAAGTGTCATTAGAAGCAACAACAAACAGTATTTGGATATGTTCGGCTGAGCAAGGTGTCATTGAAGAGTTTGTCGACTATTGAGCTAAATTAGATCAGAAATAATTTCTTTTTTGATTGAGAGGTTTCTATTATATATTTTAAATAGAAATTAAATTATTAAATCGAAGAATTTCCTTAATCATATTTTGAATCCCGAAAAGTAGCTTTCTGACCAACATAATCTTTCAGTGTTAATGATTTTTCTTTTTTCGAAATTTTTTTCTCACATTTATTGCAAATTCTGTGGGAGTCTTATTAAAATAATATTTACATACCCACACAAGAGGTAACAGTATATTAATAATTTTTTTAATAAGAATCGTAAATTTTTAAGAATTATTACATTCTTTATTAAAATCAAAGAAAGAAAAAAAAAAGAGTGCTAATTGCATTTGAAAAAATTGTATGAGCTGTGAATGAAATAAAATTCCGTCTACTATGAAGTAGAACACTATATTTAAAAATTTTAAAATCCATTTTCTAAAATGCATACTTTATGATTCAGGTTGTATGTTGAATTATTATATCTTAAAAGATCTTGAACTCTCTATTAAGTATTAACTTAAGGTCTGGTTTCTTAGGACAAGCGCCTTATCTGGGCGTCAGCGGGACGTCAACGTCTCGCTGACGCCAACAAAATACTGGTTTGTTAGCTCAAGGCCTGGTTTCTTAGAACTAGCGCCTTATGTGGGCGTCAACGGAAAGTTGACGCCAAAAAAATACTTTTTTGTTAGCTCAGAGTGAGCAGTCGGTCCAACGCTGACATTATCTCTCATTGCGCATGCGTTAATAACGTAAACAAATATTTATTTTGAATTTGTATTGATTTTGTTATTGTCGACCAGTGTTTTAGAGAACAAATAATGACTTTGTCCAAGAAAAAACACATTATAGCTGAGCTAAATGAAGAGTGCTATGTTTAATGAAGAAGCTATGTTTAATGTCAAAATCAAAATCTTGGCTGATTTCAATGTGCTGTTGGATGTTGTCCGCCATTGCTTCTGTGGTTAACGTCACGTTGTAATCCAACTGCAGTTGAGTTGGACGGCAATTGGAGTTCAAGATGAGCGTTCGATGACGTATACTATGAAATTCACAAATGGACCAATCAGAGGTTAGCGCTGATTTCCAGCTGACAGTGTCCTTTCCTAAGAACCAGGCCTTTAGATTTTATTTTTAACGCTTTATTAAAATTTTCACGTTGTTAATGGCAGTAATAACGTTATTAAAGTTTCAAAATCCTTCACACATTTGCCATTGGTGTCAAATATGATAATAAATATCGTATTGATCTATGTATCATAAAGTATTGTCAAAAGTAATATTTCTGCTATACATGCTGTTCTTCCGTAGCTACTTATTAAAATTATAATTAAAAATCTCATTTAAAAAAGATAAAGAGCAGAGAAATACCTACTAATGGTTTATAGTAGACGTTACTGATACTGCATCTCCGTTTGTTCCAATTATGGACATATGGGCTGTGCCGTGATCTTCTTGAACACTGACATTTATTCCGTAGTAGTCGGGGTCATGTGTTTTCTTATCATCGATCTTTCGGCGAGTTTGATCAGCATAATCTTTGCTTTCTAACAGGTCAACTAACTGGAATGATGAAAATAAAAGTAAGCACAGTATAGTTTTATTGCAAAATTGCATAAAAAAGTAATATTCTTGTATTAATTTTTTTTGGATCCGGATTTAAGAATATTTTACAAAGTACTAATTGGCTGCCTTATGACTCAATAAGGTTAGAAAAAAAAAACTCCGAAACTTGGGAACGATTTAATTGAAGAGTTAAATATTAAGTTATTAACAAATTACTCAATTTTAATGCAAAATAAGATTTGTAATGAAACAGCTTTGTTAAGAAGAAAATCTAAAATACCAGTCTTCTCACAATAGACTTTAAGTAGGCAGAGTTCAATTTGACACTAATTTGAAGAGCTCAGCCGTTTAGGCCAAGATTTTCTAAGCCTATCATGTCGAAAAATTTTGAAAATGTTGTCATTTTTGCTAATGCAAAATTTGAATCGACCAAAATTGGAATAAAATATTTACTTATGCGCTGTTTCTCTTATGCTAACTTTTATTTTATTTTGATACTTACTTCTAGTATCTCTTTCGAATAACTGTCTTCTAGGTGCATTCTGTTGGCATAAGCAAACTTGAAGGTTTCAATGATACGATGTAGTGCTAAAACTGTTTCCTCCCTGCTTTTTGTTATACTGGGTTTTAAATCGTATCCATCCAAAACATTAAGTATAAATGTTAGAAGGGGTCCACTTCCGGGAAGTGACGCACTGTACACAGTCATGTTCCCTCGTATTTTCACTTTGCTTGGTTCTCTGATTGCTGGTGTGTAAGATTCCATGTCATCTAATGTAATGATGCTTCCTATTTGAGTAGAGTAAAATATATCTAATTTTATTGAACATATATTGTTTATCTTATTGGCTTATATCAGAGGAAGGGAACATAAGTCCATAAGTTTCGTGCGTGCCCTCCAGCTCTTGTATTAATCAATATTTAATTATATATATTACGACAAAGTGAAAATTAAATAACATGTTGCCATCTACTGAGCAAACATTAATTAGACTGCTGCAGTGTTGTAGTTCTCGCAATCTTTCAAAGTATAAAATTCTTTTGCCAACATCCAACGATAGAAATTCTTCTGTTTTGTTTTGATTTTTGGCTATAGCTCACACCTACTAGAAATACACTAACCCTGTTGCTACTGAAACCGCCACTCACCAGGCATCGTGACGGTGGCTGTTCTGAGAGACAGACATTACTTACTTTTCTCTCTCTGCGTAGCACTCCCGAGCATTACCCCGTTGGTGATTTGTAGTTATCTGTGCATGCTTGTAACAGTCTCGTTTCGTAATGCTATCGGCATTGCGAAAATTTTTTTATTGTTTAACTTTTTCTCGTATTTACTAACACACACTGCTTTTTGTATTTTTAGTAGGCATACGCTTTCCAAAAAATATTTGTTTGTTCCCCCATCATGTCAAATTGTTGGAGACGAAAATAGATGAGGAATAGGACATTTGATGTAGAGTGAAAGATTATTTCTCTACTTCTGTGAAAGATAAAATGGTGTGTTGATAGAATGGATAAAATGGAGATAAAATGGATAAAATGGACTGCAATGCAGTTTTGACTTTTTTGGAAAAAGTGAATGCAAATAAACGTATATTTCACTGATAAAGAATATAAATATTTCAATTTCGGAGACGAATCTCGACAAAAAGTATTAATGCAGAAATATTTTTAATGAATTATTTTTATTTGGAACAGTATTAAAAAATTATTAAAGATTTATGTTATAATAAGTTATTACCCTTACGTGAATGCAAAGATATTTTACACTGTCAATTTTATGATTAATGACTGTTTTACTTTTTTTTTATATTATGCAATAAAGTGATAACACTATTTAAAAACATTAATAATTTCACAGAAGTCACATGTCTCCTATATGACTATCTAATTTAAATGTCTCCACTTATGGTAGTTTAATTTTCTTTGCCATTTTTTAAAATTTGCAAGACCTCCTGCGTTTTGTTTTGCTGATGGTATGGAATTTCTGCTAGCTCCAACAGCTCATTTTACTTCTTTATCTGATTTTTGACCATGGGCAAACCGGGCAAGAAGCTAATGCCGTGCTGAAAGCTAATATATACTGGAGTCCAACTGCCTTTATTTCTCCCAACTTATCTATGCCAAAAGTACCAGTTGCCCTAGGGCAAATCTCAGATTAAGAGGTCTGGTGCCCGCTTACCTTACCAAAAACAGATCGTCGCATAGAAAGCAACCACAATGACTGCTTTACCCATCACCTCCTACACCATAAAGCCTCCGCACTGATATTTATAAGTAGTCTGCGCAGACTATTTGAAAAGTGAACCAGTTGAGTGCATGAACCTAAATTCTATTCTAAAAGTAATTGAGAGAAATTTATCATACATATTTGAGAACTAAATTTGTGGTGGTTGACAAGTAAATAAGGCAAACCAATTATATTCATAAATTAAACAAATTTTCAGACATATATTTGCTACCACTTTCTTATTGTATTGTCATGGTGGTCGGATCGGACTACCATTAAGAAACCGTGTTGACTTTGCTTAATAGTTTAAAAAAGATTTACTGCTTGTAGTACAAGCAACTGTATTTCTTGGTAATACCAGCAACGTTTTAATATTCCATTCAATAAGAATTAAAAGAATTTTATTTATCACATTGCTTAATGTTTTATAGAGTGGGAGACAATTAAAATCTAAAGCTTTCAGAACCTTTTATAATTTACCAACATTTTAAAAGCCTCACCTAGAAAGAGATGTAACTAAGTGGTGTTTGTGAACTTTTTAATCATTTATGGTTGCATTACTCGGTTAATATATATGGTACGAATATATTACCGTATTTATAAATATATATATATGGTACGTATGGTTAAATCATCCTCACCTGCTTCTTTCAAATCTTTTAAAAATCGAGTTGTGATATCACTCATTCCGTACAGTGCAGAATATTTGTCTTCAGACATAATTTTTAGACTCTCAGCTAAATCTAATCTTTTGTAAACATCACCTTCCTTATACACATCTTCTGTGTCAGGATTTGTAAACACTTTTCTAAAATACATTTGTTAATAAGGGTTAATTGTAGATCAATAATAAGTAAAAAAAAAAAAAGGTAAATTTTTAAATTAAGTGAAGTGGTTAATTCAATGAAACAAAGAAACTTTTTTGTATGTTATTGTTTATTAAGGGATCTCTTCTCACACCAAATTTTATTTTATGTAAAATTTTTGATTTTCAAACTTTTTATGATGCAGGAAAATTTGTCAGCGCCATACCTTTCATAAAGGGAGTCAAATTGGATTCGGATTAACAACACTTAGTATTTTTTAGAATTCCTATGGATATTTTTTTTCTAAATAATGTAAACCAATAAAATTACGCGTTTAGTAAATTTGAATAAGTAATTTAATGCGATACAATTCAGATAAAGTTATAATTTTTTAGAAGTTACTTTAATTGCTGGTTTAACTGACGAAAATCAATTTGAATGCTGCTAAAAAAATCTTTTTACACTAAATTATTCAAAACCAAAGATATTTATTAAAGCTCTAAAAACAGACTCGACAGACATGCATAATATTTAACTGCCTTTGAAATAAATAAATAAATAAATAAATACATAAATAAATACACAAATAAACAAATAAATACACAAATAAATGAATACATAAATAAATAAAAAGCTGCGCAATTGGTACGATTTTGTTTAAAAAATAAATTAGTATTTTAAAATAAAGCAAGCTATATTTTCCACATTCTTAATGAGTGAAGATCTTGTATATTAAATACTGAAGATACTGAATACAGAAGATCTTGTATATTAAATACTGAAGATACTGAATACTGAAGATCTTGTATATTAAATACTTGTATACTGTTTAGTTTGATAATTGTTTATTGGTTCAACATACATTTACAGACTTGTGTGTTCAATTAAGGCTCATAAACCTTTGTCAAGTAGGAAGACAAATAGCACAATACAGAGAAGGACAGCACGAAGATATATCTAGGGTAAGAGAGAGATTCGAACCCGCTACTTCCACGCTTCGCATAGCGTTTTGCGGGGCCTTGAAAATATATTTCAGAATAGATTGAGTGACAATGGCTCAGTGATCAAAGTCGCCCGTCTGTGATTGTGAAGGTCTGTTTTCAATTTTCAGGGGTAGCTTGAAGCTCGCCTAGTTTCAGATGGATGGGTATCAGTTTACTGAGAAGTAAAGGCGGTTCGTGCATATTGGTAAAATAATGCCGTTGATCACGAAGTTATGGAACCTTAACCGCCATAAACCTACCTGGCTCACAAAAAGCTGTAACTAACTTTTTTTCAGAGTAGAGTTACGCTTTATTTGTGAAAATTAAATCGAGTAACAACATTTTTTTCTTCTTTCGAATGGCAGGCACTGAACTTTATTCGTTTCGCCTTAGAAGATGACAGAGTTGTTACTCATTTCGCGTTACCCAGTGTGCACCTGTGAACCAAAGTCACGGAGGAGAGTAACATTGCCCACGCCACACTACCACAAACCCATTCATAGGGTGGGCCCCATTCACTCATCACACACAACAGAGGACAACACAAGAGAGAGAAACATCCAAGCACAGAACGGGATTGGACACGCGGCCATTGGCTTCGCACTCAGATGTGCTAACCCAACGCCTCCTGTAACTGATAGCCTCCACACGGTTTTTTTAAAGGTAGTCCGATCAGACCACTATGAAGGATATCCACTTACCGAACGAGTCATTTAATACGAAATATAGTTAAAATAAGAAAGTGGTAGCAAATATATGACTAAAAATTTATTTTATTTATGAATATTATTGGTTTGCCTTATTCACTTGTCAACCACTACAGATTCAATTCTCAAATATATAAGATAAATTTCTCTCAATTACTTTTA
>NC_092212.1:45806944-45817931 GCF_043381705.1 Parasteatoda tepidariorum | reverse complement strand
ATCAGCTTACGAAATTATACGTTTCGGCCCATAGAAGGTCCTGTGAGAGATAAAAAATAATTCAATATATAGAAAAATCCGTTTTTTACTACTTCAATGCAGACTATCAGTTATTGTAATTGTCTCATAATCCATTTAATTTGTAATTAATTGGATAATTAATTAATTTGCTAATCAATAAATTAATCAGAAAATTAACTAATTAATAATTGTTAGTTAATTATTAATTGATTTGCAATTACATACTCCAATTAATTTGGAAAGTTTTTTGAAAAAAAAATAAACAAAAATTTGATGTCAATTTTTTTTTAAAATTAAAACTAACAGGTTTTTCTGATATAAAATTTCCGAAATAAATTTTAACAATAAATGTGCATTATATAGTACGTGAAAGTACCACAAAATTAATTGGAGTATGAGACAATTACACTAACTAATAGTCTGCACTGAAGTAATAAAATACCGATTTTTCTATATATTTAATTATTTTTTATCTCTCACAGGACCTTCTATGGGCCGAAATGAATGTTTTCCCCTAAAATTATTCCTCATAAGACATGCATCCCACTAGTTTATTTCAAAATTGGCGAGTCACACTTCCCTAGTTTCCCTTGTTAGTATTTTTTACAATTCCTATGGATATTTTTTTCTAAATAATATAGAGCAATAAAATGATGTGTTTAGTAAATTTGAATAAGTAATTTAATGCGATACAAATCAGATAAAGTTAGATTTTCTTAGAATTTACTTTAATTGTTAGTTTAACTGACGAAAATCAATTTGAATGCTGCTAAAAAATTCTTTTAACACTAAATTATGCAAAACCAAAGATATTTATTAAATCTCTAAAAACAGACTCCACAGACATGTATATTTAACTGCCTTTGAAAAAAAGAAAATTAAATAAATAAAAATAAGTAAATACATAAATAAATACGCAAATAAATAAATAAATATACAAATAAATGAATAAATAAATAAATAAAAAGCTGCTCAATTGGTATGATTTTGTTTAAAAAATAAATTAATATTTCAAAATAAAGCAAGCTATATTTTCCACATTCTTAATGAGTGAAGATCTTGCATATTAAATTCAGAAGATACTGAATACTGAAGATCTTGTATATTAAATACTTGTATACTGTTTAGTTTGATAATTGTTTATTGGTTCAACATACATTTACAGACACTTGTGTTAAGTTAAGGCTCATAAACCTTTGTCAAGTAGGAAGACAGATAGCACAATACAGAGAAGGACAGCACGAAGATATATCTAGGGTAAAAGCGAGATTCGAACCTGTTACTTCCACGCTTCTCATAGCGTTTTACACGTCCTTGGAAAGATATTTCAGAATAGATTGAGTGACAATGGCTCAGTGATCAAAGTCACCCGACTGTGATTGTGAAGGTCTGTTTTCAATTTTCAGGAGCAGCTTGAAGCTCGCTTAGTTTCAGATGGATGGTTATCTGTTAACTGAGAAGTAAAGGCGGTTGCTACAATAATGCCTTTGATCACGAAATTGTGGAACCTCAATAACGCTATAATAACCCTGGCTCACAAAAAGCTGTTGCGGGAATGAATAACTCTTTTTCAGAGTAGAGTTGCGCATTATTTGTGAAAATTAAATTGAGTAACAACATTTTTTCCCTTTCGAATGACAGGCACTGAACTTTATTCGTTTCGCCTTAGAAGATGCCAGAGTTGATACTCATTTCGCGTTACCCAGTGGGCACCTGTGAACCAAAGTCACGGAGGCGAGTAACAATGCTCACGCCACACTACCACAAACCCATTCATAGGGTGGGCTCCATTCACTCATCACACACAACAGAGGACAACACAAGAGAGAGAGACATCCAGGCACAGAACGGGATTGGACAAGCGGCCATTGGCTTCGCACTCAGGCGTGCGAACCCAACGCCTCTTATAACTGAAATCCTCCACACGGTTTTTTTATAGGTAGTCCGATCAGACCACTATGAAGGATATCCACTTACCGAACGAGTCATTTAATACAGAATATAATGAAAATAAGAAAGTGGTAGCAAATATATATATGAGTAAAAATTTATTTTATTTATGAATATTATTGGTTTGCCTTATTTACTTGTCAACCACTACAGATTCAATTCTCAAATATACAAGATAAATTTCTCTCAATTACTTTTTTAAAAGGTTTTGGGTTCATACGCACAACTGGTTCACTTTTTAAACAGTCTTTCTCCGGACTACTTATAAAAGACCGTGTGGTGGCTTTTTGATGTAGGAGGTGATGGCTAACCGCTCGGGTACCTGGCCGGTTGAGTAACAACATATTTAGTATCTTCTCTCTATTGACGATTGAGTCTGCTCGTGACGAAATAATAATAACTCTAATACGAAACTAAAGGTTAATCAAACCTGATGTGCTCTCGAGATAATATCCCATCCCTGTATTTTTTTAGTGCTCTTGCTAGATGGCGATTGACAGTAATTCCTTCTTCACACATTTTGATTGTTGGAAGGAAGAGATCTTTCCATGGAAGTTTTCCAAATTCCTGGTGCATCGTAGCGTACCCTGATAACTCTCCTGGCACAGCTATGGCTAGACCATCTGAATAAGAAGATTTTTATTAATGTGTGTATTTTCTTTCATAATCACATAATTGCACAGTGGAATTTTGTTTTTGCAACTGGAATATTACAAAGATGCCAACTAGTTTCAGACAGAGCATAAATATTTTTGAGCAGTAGTTTCTAAATGTCTGTTTGTAATTTAACCGATGCTAATCCCATGCATGTTTTTGCCTTTATGTTTGTGTTACACTTCCTTGGTTTAGTACATTTAGATTTATAGGGCTTTTCTCATCACTACTTCTAAATAATTCAAAGCTTATGTGATACGCCAGTTCTGTTACTGTTAAGCCATGTGATTCTTTTAAAAAGTTGGCAAAATTAACCGAAAATCTGCAAACTTTAGTCTGTAGTTCTCAACCTTTCTTGAAATATTTTATCTTATCCGGAGTAGTTGACATCTTTGGCATTAACGAATACTTTGTTTACATTAAAAGCTCTCTTTCTATAACAAATAATCCCCCTAAAAATATCCCCTCTTTTTAATAATATTCTGAATAGCAATATATGCGGCGGCTCGAACCATGGGATTCATCCAGAATGTTAGTAGTGAAGATGTAACATGTCATTCACCTGAAAAAGAGACCTTCCTGACCGAATTAGTAAACAGTGTTTTCTCAGTATCTTTTGATGATAGTCATTCTGCAACGTATGTCACAAAGAAAGAAGGAAAACACGCACTGCACTATTTGCTTTTTGATTTTGCTATTATAAGCATATTCATGAAGTCCATAGACGTATTTTTAATAGTTTTTATATTTTAGATTAGTTACTGTGTTGAAACTAGTTAAATAAGTTCGTTAACTGCTGATCTTGTCTTAAACTCTATACCTTCAGCAGTATTTGGGAGTTGAAGCAGGTGATTGCTCTGTTTGCTGGATTCACCATTTATGATATTATTACTAATTTTTTCATAACAATAAATAATTTATATATATTTATGTGTAAATGAAAAATGTTTGTAATTTTACCAACGCTAATCCCATGTGTGTTTTTGCCTTTATGTTTGTGTTGTATTTCCCTTCTTTCGTCACTTTTCAAATTTTTCACTAGCAACTAACCTCTAGTTAACTGCCAACTTCATTTTAAATGACCCTTTGAGTCAGCAAATATCATTTAAGTACTAAAGTGGCAGCCTTTACCTCGTTTACTCGTTTGTATTATGTTTCAGTTTCTCCAGATTTATCGTTTCGATAAGTAAGTAGGTACTTTTTTCTGTCGCACTAGAACTGCACAATGGGTTATTGGCGGCGGTCCCTGATGATGATCCGAAGACATGCCATCGCAATTTCGATTCTGTGCAGAGGGGATGGCTCTCCCACTTTGGTAGCTCGATGACCTGCGCGTGAAGTCGTGCACTTTACGGTAGAGCAGTTTAACGAGGACCGACACCTCACACCCCTGGTCCCTATGCAGGCTGATGAAAGCTGCCACCCACCCGTTTACTGACAGCAGCCAGTGATGCTAGACTTTGGTGTTTTACTGGGAACCGTGTCTTTACGATCAGTCCACTGTGGGACAGGTTTATATATTCAATAGGGCGTACATGTAACATAGCTTCAAGACATTTCATTTTTGTAACATACATCCTTATAAAACAATAATATTTTAAACGAAAAACTTGGGGCCATTTTTTCACCCCGTAACGATATTTCGAGTTGAAATACTCGCCTGACTTTGTTCTTTATAAACACAATTTTAATTATTGATGTTATCCCATTTCCTTGACCCATCAATGCTCAGCTGTAAAAAGTGGTATATTTATGAAAAGCACTCATATAGAAAATAACGTTAATATATATGTGTTTAACCAAGTAAATATCTACCACCCATTTTAGCTTTAACAAAGCATTCTGCGTTGACTTCAGATTTAAATATAAATAATTTAGAATAATGCATTTGTTAAAAGCTAGCCTCAAATGCCACTCATAATTAAAGTTTATTTTATGAATTTGTAGGTTATCAACGATATTTTTTGTAGAAAAAATGGAATTCGTCAATAAAAATGTCGATATAAATATAGACGGGAAATTATTTCATTTATTAGTTTATGAAAGAACAACGGTTAGTTACACATTATGGTAGACAAAATTATTGTATTTTTCCCAAATAAATCCTAATAATGAAATTGGATAGCAACGCTTTTCCAGCTATTAAAGGAACTGAGCTTTAAAAACGACACTAAGCGCAATGGTAGGTTGGTACTTAATTTACGTCTCACTAGAGCAACATAATGGGCTATTGGCGACGGTCTGGAAAACATCCCTGAGGATGATCTTAAGACGTACTATCGCAATTTTGATCCTCTGCAGAGGGGATGGCTCCGCTGCTTTGGTAGCCCGACGACCTGCGCGCGAAGTCGAGCACTTTATGGTAGAACAGTTTAACGAGGACCGATACCGTGTACCCTATGTCCCTACGCAGGCTGATTAAAGTGCCCATCTACTCGCTTACTGACCTCCACTAGTGTTGATATATATATCTATATATATCAATATCTCTCTCTCTCTCTCTCTCTCTCTCTATATATATATATNTTACCGGCGTGAATTAAAACGCGGTTTAGGTTTAAAAGTACAATAATAAAACAGTTAACAAAAATCGCGAAGATGTAAAATATTGCTTATAGCTTGAATCGAATATAATAAAATTAAAAAAACATTTGATCGAAGAAGAAAAAAATGTTTAGGTAAAATATTAGTGCTGCCATCTATGATATATATATATATATTAAAATTGTAATTTAATTGCCCTTTCACTTAAAAAAATTATTTTGGGTAAAAGATAAAGTTGGCAGGCATGCTATAACCATATCCTCCAACACCTGAAAATTTAGCAAAATGATTTTCCAATGGTAAGAAGCTAATGCTGTTTTTTTTAAAAAAATGAAATGACTTTTTAAACTTTTTTTTCGAAGCTTGAGAACATCTGATAATGTGTCGATTTAACCTTTTAAATGTAAGTTTAAGTTATTTTGAAGTTGTGGTGAACATAATTCTTTTAATTCTAATTCGTTAAAATATTAATATGCTGTCTTTGTAACTATAAGAAAAAATAGTTTTTGAAACTAATTTCACATATGCTAGTTAGTGTGTGCAGACGATATTTTAAGTTACGAAATCCGACTCAAAAATGTTACTTCTCTGAATAAACAATTTTTCAACGGATTCCGATTTCTTACCCCCAAATTAAAGAAGTCGTAGATTTAAAATTTGATTTCTCAGGAATTATTTAAACAATTTCTCTTAAATTTTGGTATTTTGCCATGTAAAATTACATACTTTAAAATGATGTACGAAATTTGTATGCCTTACTTAAATTTTTCCGAATATTATGAAAAAAATTAATAAATATTTACTAACATTTATTATTTGCATGAAATCTTCTTTTGATAACAAATTCTATAATTGTGTGCAAAAATTTTTCAAATTTCTTAAAAAGTTCTCGACATATGGCGAAATACGCAAAAAGTAAAATTAACATTAGGGGTTCCAAACTTTGGACAGATTTCCTGACCCAACGGTGTGGACCATATTTCCCAGATTACGGGGACCTCCTATATTTTGGGGGTCAAAAATCCAAATCCGTTGAAAAAAAGGTTTGTTTATTCACAGAAAGTACGTTTTTGTGTCTAATTTCGAAACTTAAAATACCGTCTGTACTAACTAATTGGCATATTTGAGGTCACCCTCTTGAGCTATTAAGATTGAGTCCTAGAACGAGATGATCCGATTATTAGATCAAAAGTTTATTAGGATCGTCCGTTTTTTTTGGAGCACTGTACATTGCTAGTATAAAGGGGGAAAGGCCCATAGATTAATCAAACATAGCTTTATTAGGGAAAACTAGGTTTAAATATATAATTAAAAATAAGCAGGGAATGAAAAGTAACTAAGTAACCAACGGAAGCTTAAGAGCATGGAAAGAGATCCGTAGAGGGCGATTTCTTGATATATAAAATAGCCAAAAACAAAGCCGACTTCGCGTTATTAATATTAAATTTGAAATGACTTGGTTACAGCTGAATCATCAGAGAAAGCGAGAAAACCGTGAGAAATTAAATTAACCCTGTAACTGAAACATTTTTGCGGTTAGAGAAATATGCAGCTTAAAATTGAAAATAGATTTTGATGTTCGAGTTAGTCGCGGCAATGATTTAATGTGTTATACACTTGTATTGAATTAAAAAGTTAACCGTTACATTGATTGTTAAGAAAACAATAAAAGTATTTATTACTTGCTTTTTATGAGAAGTGTAAAAAATAAAAAATTGCATTAATTTAATTAGAACTGGATTAAGAATGATTAAGAAATTTATGAAATTAAGGAAATTTTCAAAGCTAAGAAAAGTATAATACCAAAAATAATGTCTATTATCAAAAATATTATTATAATGAATATTTTTCAATTCTAATCAAAAATGAGTCCAGAAAAATATATTCAATAAACATTGCAAATTATATATGAGCAAACAAAGAACAAAAATGCTATCTAAATTGTATCAAGTCATTATTAAGGAAGGTGGCACTAAAAAAAAAAAAAATCAGAGCTTGCTTGATTGCTGAAAAGAAAAAAAAACAGAAATTAAGGGTAGTATTGTCAGAAATATCTCCAAGTTTTACCAGGCAATAAAACTGGTTTTGAGGTTTCATATTCCTCTTCCCTCATTAGTGATTCGGCAGATTTCGATGGCATTTTTGTTTTTCCTTCATTGATATTAATTTTGCAACACCTAATGTCGATATTTTTTCGACGAACAATGACGGATTAAGGGTGGTAGTTACGGGGCACCGGTATTATATAACAGTGACTAAGTAATATTCTTCATACAACTAAATTTAACAATTAGTTTTTTTATATAAAAAAAAAATCAACCGTTATATCTTACCGAAATATTTACTCATAACATCATACCGAGTTTGGCCAGAGATGCGTTGCCATGAAACATGTTTTCACTTGCTGCAAGAGGAGCGACTTCTCGAGCATCTATATAAGTGGTCCTGTCTTTTTCCCTAGAAATAATACAAGAGAAAGGGGCAATTATCTTCCTGTGTGTATTTCTGCAATAAATATGCTCCCCTTTAGAAAATGTCCACCAGATTGTTAATTATATCAAAGTAATTTGATAAACGTCACATTATCCTTTGCCAAAACACTTTTTTTTGCACTGATATGAAAAATATTTATAAAATAATGATATATAACTTACATTTAATCAAATAACAAGGTTAGCAATGTCCTTGAAAAATTTTGGTAGCGGTAGCAAATTAACCCCTTCTTTCTCGCTCCCGTGAAAAAGACGGGCTGAGCTTTCGCCCTCTATTTCTCACTCCCGTGTTATTGACGGGCTGGAGTTTTTAGTAGTAACGCGCCAATAAGGATTAACCCTTTCGCACCGGACGAGACATGTGCTGTCCCAGTCCATGGGTGAAAGCCCTTATATACTAAGACGGAAAAGAGAAAAACCTGGTATATAAAACATTTCATTCCAGCATTTTTTTCGAAAGAAAAATGAAATATCTGTAACTATCAAGATTTCCTTTATAATTCTGGCATATATATAAAACTGCTTCTTTTCCAAGATAAAGTAGATATTGTTGAAAAATTTAAAAAAAGAATAAGTAAACTCCTCCCCAAAACTAGCTATAACTGAAATGGTTTTACTACCAGCCTTTCCTCTTTTCCGTCTCGCTTTCACCCCTGNTTAACACGTTGAATGCCGTGTTAATTTTGCATGGCTTGCCCGTCTGGCCACAACGGTAAATAACCACAAACTAAATTTGCAAATATTAGACAGATTTTGCTAGTTTTAAAGCGTTTAGCACTACATCGCGAATTAAAGTGGTGAATTATATAAGCCAACAAATAGCTTAGAAATAGTGGTGGATAAAAGTCTACTTAATTGAATTTATTAAACCAAGAATCACAATTAATAAACTGCCATTTGAAAATATTTATTCGCTTTCCGGAGCAAGTTGGAATCACTGTGTATATAAATAAAACAATTTTTGTGTGTTCTATATTGCATTAATTTAGTCAAACCATTTTACTAACTATAATAATAACTAAAAAAAAAAAACTAAAAATTTACTCAAATTGTGTGTTTCTAATAATCTTGGCTTCACCGGTCACCGGTGACTCCCATGACATTCAAGTTGTAATAAACAAAAATGAAATGAGTTTCTACCACTTTTTATATTTATAGTCGTCTATGGAATCCCTGAACTATCCAGTCAAGAAAACAATCCAGTAAATCATAGAAATATTACTTTTTTTAAAAAACAAGCTAAAACTGAAATAGTTTTGTTACACTTTTTTATTCATTTCCGAATAAAGTTTACTAAGGGAAAGTTCACTAAGTTTACTAAAGTTTTTTCTCTTGACGGTAAGCCAATATGCATTTATTTGAAGATTCATCACACTTACTTATTATAATGGAGCATGAAGAAGCCACCACCTAATCCCATGCTTTGGGGATTTACAACTCCCATGCAAAGAAGCGTAGCAATAGCGGCATCAACCACAGATCCCTCATTAAACAGAACATCCCTGCAAATTATCAAATTTTAACAATCGCTTGTTAGGTATACAATTTAAATAAAAAATTAATAGTGAACTAACTTGTAATTACAATTTGTAAGGAACAAATAGTAAGTACAAGCAGTAAGCACAAATAGTAATAAATTAAAGTAGAGAGCCTCGAATATCCGTGGAATTGGGTGACAAGAAGGGCACAGCGGTTAACAAATATCGAGGATAATCTGAAAAAATCTAAAAGTGAGATAGAAACACGAATTATTTAAAAAAAATGTATTCATACATGTGTATATGTTTTAATTATCTAACAGAAATCTTTGATCTATGTCTAAATCACTGATACAACGAACGGTAAAGAAGAAATTAATACATACACTCTTCAGGAAAGTGCTCAGTTACACAATTTTTTAAAGAAACCAATGATAAATCTCGTGTGATATAATTTTTGCATCTCCTTTGCGGCACTCATCCGCGCGTCAGATAACCCGCACTGCAGATTACCCGCACCGCAATAATCCGCACTGTAGAGGATATGCACCGTGGATAATCAACTGGCATTTAGTCTGGGCTCTATCATATTTGGAAAACAAAGCCATGCAATTTTAACATTGATAAGTAATTAATAAATCATTAGCAGCTCTGAAAGAAAATATGAAATTCCTTGTGTAGTAGTTGAACTCACGACCTCTTGGACATGGTGCTAACACCCTATCAACTATACTATCCTGGTCCCGGAGTTACTCGTAGGCCAGATAATCGTTGCACATAATTAGTTTTCTGCAGTTCTTTTACAATATGTTTCGATGTTGGCCTTTTTAAGACCTAACAAAAAATAACCTTAGTTCTAAGAGATTTAATTTTTAATTTTCTTTCACTTCACAATATCTTCTGCAGTAAGTGGAGTAGTTAACTATTCTTGCATTTGCTTAATATCAAATACATGCTGACCAGGTGGCCGAGTCGTTAACGTACCCGACTGTGGAGCCAATGGTCGCGGGTTCGAATCCCGCTCAGGTTATGGATGTTTCTGTCTCTCTGTGTTCTATGTCCTTTCTCCTTTGTGTGTGATTGTGTGAATGTGACCCGCCCTATAAACGGATTTGTGGTTATGTGACGTGGGACACCCGCTCCACCGCCGTGGCTTCGCTACAGGTGTCCACTGGGTATCGAGAAGAGAGTAGCAGTTCTGGCACTAAAAGGCCAATGGGACAATACATCCCAAGTGCCCGCTATTAAAAAAATATATCAAATACAGTATACTTTTAGTGCCATGAAGTATTGAAATTTAAATATATAAAGCAATGAAATTTTTTATTGCAGTGTAAAGATGCGTCATAGTGTTAACCATAATAGCCAGTAATATCTTGAAAGGAAATTAATATTACAAAATTTGTTTCCATAACTACCTAGTCCTAGTGTTTAGATTTTATTGGGCACCTGGGCCGCGAAGCGGCCCCTATCCCATTCATCTGGAATTTTTGAACAGTTTTGGTTGAGCAATGAGGTAAGCAGGCAATGGAGTTGCTTTTATGAATGTTTCAAGCTCTTTGCTTGAATAACTAAAAAGGAATCAAAAATAAATTGAGCAGCTTGCTCTAAACTGTGTTTGTTTGATTTTGGAGTTGTTCAGAATTGTATCAGCATGAGTAAACGTTATTTTCAGAAAGGTTGATGAAATTATTTGTTTTGATAGTTATGATATGAGGCGTCGGAGGTGAAATGTGCAGCTATTGGTCTGTAGTTTTTATCTTTGATATAATTTTCAAATTTAAAGATTTCATTAAAATTTGCTGTTTTACATTCTATGGCTTTATCGAAAAAATCTGCGTTTAGCTT
>NC_092212.1:45791249-45804760 GCF_043381705.1 Parasteatoda tepidariorum | reverse complement strand
AAAAAACTCATTTAGTTTATAAAAATGCCATTTTTTTGGTGGTAAATATATTTAACATGACCTATTAGGAACATACTGACTTTTATTTCTCTTTATTTATAAAATAAATTCCGTAAATGCTACAAACTTCAAAAGGAATTATGTATTTTATAACTTTTATACGTTTTTTAAAAGTGACAAATGGCTACCAATTTTATTCAAACTCACTTCAAGAGAGCTGAAGTTATTGAAAAATGGAAACCTAAATTAAAAGTGGTAAAACGTGGTGGTAAGTATACTTACCACAGCCTTCAAAAGGGTTAAAGAGCGTTGTTTCAAAATACATTTAATGTATGCATAACAACTTAGAAATATTTGATAGTTAAAGAACTCTACTTCTACATGAATCTTTCCGCCACAAGTTGATGAATTCTAAAGGATCAAAATTGTGAATGGAGACATTTTAATGACAATTTTGTTTTCCAGAGTCTTCCTGCATTGATGTCATTTTATCATTAAGCAATCGTGAAAAAAAACTAAGAAAAAGTGACCGGTTGCTTATTCAGTTTTCACTTTTATTATTATTCACTTAGTATAGTTATTCACTTTTTTTTTGACCCGTCATGTGGCGAGTATCGAGCGGCTATTTCCATATCTATGTACCTCTAAAAATATTACTTGCTGGTCTTATCTATTAAGCTCCTCAATGAGGTAGTCAATAGAAAAGAAAAAGCAATGTACAATAACTGAAACAATTAAAAAGTCATATACATACAAAATAAGAAAAAAATATTACTTGATTTGAGTTACTTTCTACTGTTTTTGATATAAAAATATAAGAATAATTAAAAGTATGACATACATGATCATGGAAAGATGGAGTATAACTAGATAATTAATTTGTGCACAAATAGAAATGTTATGAAATGTAGGGGAAGATCGTAAAACACCAATCTGTCCTGTTGCTTGGTTAAATCAAACAATCAGATATCAAGAAAAATATATTTAACAATAAAATGATTATGAGAAAAGTAGGTGTAATAAAGTAAATATAAGGTTCAGTTTTATCGGCAAGTGTGTTATGATTACTACACAGCCGTTATTATCCCATTTTTCTTGTTTTCTAACAACTGCTTAGTTTTGAAAATTCCCATGAAAATTGTACTTCATTTTTTTAATACAAATCAAACAAAATAGGACCCTACTTAGCATTTTTTTATTCATTAATTTTTACGCAAAAAATGTTCATTATTCATTCTGATCAGACAAACATTTCTTACCTGACATTTTTTCGACCAACATCCCATTCTAATCTTACAAATTGATCCCTAGAAAAATAAATACAAGACTTTAAGTTTTAATTATCTAAGTATAGTTCAAATGACAATAGATTAAATGACAATAAACAGTGCATAACAATGGACGAAATCTAGCATCTTAACCAACTGCCATTGCAAAAAAAAAAAAAAAAAAAAAAAAAAAAAAAAAAAAAAAAAAAAAAAAAAAAAAAAAANGAAAGAAGAAGAAGAAAAAAAGAAAAAAGAAAAACTGAGCAGGGAAAAAAAAATTAAAACTTTTTGATTTTAATGTAAAATGGCCTTCCAAATCAGCATATGATTACCGTTTGATTTTAAGGAAAATAAAATGATTATTTTTATCGTTAAACTTTTTATGAGGGGAAGCAGGTCTACCAGTGGTTCCTCAAAACTATTATAAAGGTACATAATTTTTGATCCTAAAATGTATTTCTAAACTTTTCTATGTATGTCCCTTTGGGATATTTCATGATGAATGGGATAAGGGCCGTTTGGGCCTCAGATGCCCAGTTCTACTACAACAAACGAACGAACGAAAATCTATTTCATGTTTTTGAAAAGTTAATATGAAACCTTTCTGATCGCAATAATTCAATAATTCGAACACATATAAAGAGTTATGTTATGGATGGGGTGAAAATGTATAGCATTCAAGTGGTTGCTGATGCACAGAGCTGCCAACGATGAATATTTTCTAGCGGTAACGTGGTAGCTTTTCCTTGCAAATGTAACCTTAATGTGGGTTAATTCCACCAAAAAGTCCTCCTCGAAAGCTGGTTTGTCCCGATTCTTGATCCTGAAGTTCCTATGTCTAATGGGTTTGGTTACAACAAAATTACAAGGTTACGTAGTTGAACATTGATAGTCATAAACCAAAAATGGGTCGGCTGTTCAATGTCTGTTATTAAATAAAGTAGAATGTTTTATGAAGCTAATTGAACTTTTATTGGTTTTTACAGTTACTTCGTGCCGCGTCTTTTAAAGAGTTAGCAGAAACAACCAAAATTCTGCAAATTTCAGTTAATAGCTCTCTTGCGTTTTTTAGAATGATGTGTAGAATCCGGAACAGTTGACATCTCTAGATACAGGTAAATTTCCCCTGTTTTGATAATAAGTTAATTGCATACATGCCAGCTTTTACGCATTTGGCGTAAAATTTTATTTCTATATTTATAATGGTGGTAAAATGTATGCTTTCTATATGTCCCTTGCATTTATAAACTTAATTTATAATATTTTTAATCCACCACTATTATTAAAAAAATTAAGCATATATATTAATCTGTAATATTTTTTAAACACTGCACAAATTTGCTCAAAATACACAGAATGTTTCTGACTGAAATTGTAATTTAAATTTCGTTTAGCTACCCCTCGGGAAAATCGTCCTTGAAAGGATTAAAAGTTGGCAGGTTTGGCAAAATTGCTGCTATGACAATTTTGGCTGACCATTGGACGTCCAGGGAAGCAGTGTATAAAAATGGAAATTTTTTGGCAGAGTTTTCCCATTTAAATTGTCATAATATTTAAAAATGAGCGTTTCGTAACTTATTATATACTGATTCTAGCTTACAGACCCAGCTTAATATCGATTCTGCAATTTTTTTTAATCAGCTCAGCGAAACTGTGTTCTTTAACCCTTTACATAACAGCAAGTTTCGATTGTAAATTTCAGTTAGGAAAGAAATAAGCTAGAGAGATCTTATACAGTACATTCGAAGTGAAGCGACATACCTTAACTAGTGGTTGCTAAACATTTAAAAGCAATGAGTTTTACATTCCTAGTAGCTTGTAACATTTGCTGAATTAGTGCTGCCGGACTGGGTTACACTGAACCGGAAAGAGTTAAGTAGCGACATTGCATATTTCTTGAAATAGTAATTAAAAATATTAAATTATTGTTACTACCACTTTTTAATATAAAATTTAGTTTTGATATTATTTATTAAAATTTTAAGATTGACGGTTGAATTCACTGAAAAAATACGTAATGAATGAGTTAAAGCCCTTAAATCGGCTGCATACGAAGATAACGAGCTTATAGAGGTATAGGTTATATTCACGAGCATTTCGAAAGAAAAAAAAATTCTGATTTCTAGGAAAAAGTAGTTTATTCGAACATCTTAACGAGAGGCTTTGTTTTTTATAATGCTAACAAAACACGTAAATTATTATTATTTTATGATTTATAATATTATAAACACTACTACACATAAAAAGTGTTAGCGTAATTAAAACAAGTCTTGTTTATAATTTTAAAATAAATTGTTATATCAATACCTTGGCAAAGAATTTTAACTAAAAAGGAATTAAATGTAAGAAACGGCACCTACAGGGATTAAACAAAAATATGGAAACGCTTAATTCTATGTAAACTATCTTTCTTTTCAGAGTTTGGAAGATTTTACATGGCAAAACAGTTGGCACAGTTTGAAGGTATTAGAAATTAAATGAATTTTATCCATGCAAAATTCGTAGAAAGGAAGTTAAAATTTGATTTCTTATTTCAATACCACAATAGTGAGGAAAAAACATTCTGATAGAAATATTGCTATCCTATAGATTGTTAACTTCCTCAAAATTAATTCAATTAAAAGTTATTTCATTTTCCCATTTGTTTTGAAAGGAGTAACACATTCGTTATTACCGATATTATAAATAATTCAAGTGCTACAATAACACGGTATATTCAGTACTACAATAAAACAAAGGGGCGCTACGCGGCCCAGGTGCCCAGTTTTATTAAATAAGAGAAGGAAGGACTATGATAAAACACCGGAAAAAATTAAAATGAAGTTGGTGCTATGGAACAACTTTGCACTAGATAAGATAAAATTTTGCTTAATCCTTCTTCAAATTTTTATCGATAAAAGCCAAATTATGGTTTTTATTATGTTAAATATTATTCTAAAAGTTGCCTACTCACTCACATGCAATGTTTTAATGATGTATATTTCACGATTTTGATCTAAAATCAGGTGATTGCGATATTTTATAATTCTGTGTTGTAGCCAATACAAGAAACTATAAAATTTCTCCAAGTTTAAATTAGCCCAAGCATAATCAATTTAAATTCGTCTACTAAATGTTGCATTTTTGGAAGAAACAGTCTGCAATAGTTTAGTTAACTTGTCGAACTTCTTGAAAGAAATATTATTTCATAATCGTTTCTGTTATCACATTGCTAGTCAAACTCAAAATTATAATGGTTACTAAACATTGAAACTTAAAAGTTTGTTTATAAGTCACTTTTTAGGCAAATATAAACTGAAAACCGCCAGCCTAACTTATCTTATAGTTATATATAAATTTAAGAAGATTAAAGAACAAATAATTTTAAATTATTAAATTGAGTTTCACAAAGATGAGGTTTTAGTTTCATTTTCACCTTTTTAATTAATTATCAAAAGTAGGATTGCCAACTTTCTATGCTTTTTGGTAAAATTTCTTTTTGTGGCAGTTAAGTTTATGTTATAATATATGATTGTTCGTTTTGTAAATTTGATTTAAAATTACTTTCCACGTTTATAGGATTGTCGGATTGAAATGGGTAAGCTTTTGGCTTCTTTTAGTAATTTAACTATTTAAACTGTTATTTTACTAACATTTTAAATATAAAGCTAAAGTTTCCGTATTTGTTACTATGCATTTGGTTAATTTAATAAAACAATTAAACAATGTTCGAACATTGACTTTTTTAAACGAAATGTTCTCTCAGCATTAAAAATTTAATTTCTATCTAAAAAATATAGGCTCTATTTTAATATTTTAAGATTTAACTTAGCGACTTTAACAGGGCTGCCAGTTTTCTTCGCTTTTTGGGAAAATTTCTTCTAGTGAAAGCTAACTTTATGTTTTAATGTATGACTCTTTCTGTAAATTTGATTTAAAATTACTTTACACATCTCTACTTTTGAATAATTCCTTCCTATGAAAAATTATGTTCTAACTTTCTCATTGCAAGGCTTTCAAAATTTTGTCAATATTACCAGAAATTTCGAAATTTTCAACTGTTAAATGTTTAAAGCAAAAAAAAAAAGTTTTAAAATATTTTTAATATTATTTTTAAATATGTTCTGATAAATTATTCATAAAAAAAATCTAGAACAATGTATGCTACAAAAATAAAGCAATTATTCTCGGATGTTTAAGAGAAAAAAAATTAACATTCTAAAGATTTTTTTAAAAACTTAATTTAATTTATGTATATATATATATATCGAAGAGCCATTACATTGCGACCACCTTGCTAATAATATGTAGGACCACCTTTAGCCCTCAAAACTGCTAGCACCCGCCGTGGCATTGATTCCACATGGTGCTGATAGGTAGTCTGAGGTATCTGGTACCAAGCGCTCACCAACNTTAGACTTCCCTTGCCGTCAGACTAACCATGGGAGGTTTTCAGGGTTTTTCTCTTCATGTAACGTAAATGCGAGTTAGTTCCGTCAAAAAGTCCTTGACGAAAGCAAATTTTTCTCAATACTTCATCCAGAAATTCCCTTGTCTTCTTGATAGGGTTAAAAAATTACAAGGCTACGGAGTTGAATATTAGCAGTCGTAAAACCGAAAATTAGGTCTGAAAAATGGAAAATCGTGTAGTCCATGGACTGCTTAAATTTATTGCTTCCAAAATTCAGTCATATTCTTGAGTTCATTAAAATTTTGTAAGATCTTTTTATATCATAGCAAGGTTATTAGGGCACATGCCCAAGAGGTGGTGGGTTCGATCCCGTCTCGAGTGACTGATGCATGTGAAATCTGTCGGGTCACAAAGTCCTTCATGTTACCATAACAAATTAATATCTCTGGGGGTACTGATCAAGGAGTTTCCCTGTCTTCTGGATTGGTTCAAAATGGCAAGGCTACGGAACATAAGTGGTCGTAAACCCTAAATTGGGCCGGCTGTTTAAAGACGGTAATAATTACAATTTTAATCTATCATTAGAGTACGGTTAAAACTTGATTTATTTCAATTATAATAAAATCGTTGATTAAAAGTTCTGAAAAGAAATCTAAGAATAAATTTACTTTTGTAGATGGATATTATAGAAACTGAGCAAAGATGCTACAAAGAATTGGGAAGGATATACGGGTAAGTTTTGTTCTTTATAATAAGGGTCTTTTTTTTTTTTAGACTCAACATACAGTTCCACATATAAGCATCCCCATGTCAAACACCATGAACGCATAATGGAAAATGTTGGAAATATGGTGACCATCAAAATTCTCGCTAAAACCAACAAAAACCATCAAAACACCAACCATTTTTTGATAGGACCATCAAGACTTTGACTTTTGTAATTATTTTTCAAAATATCATAATATTTCTTTAAACCCACAAACTTTTTCTTTTACTTAATGAAGAATTAGCAATTGAGATACATAATAAGAGAATATATATATATATATATATATATATATATGGGTGCAAATAATAAAGCGGAAATAGTTTCGTAATTTACAAATTAAAGATAAATTTAAGCATTTCTTAAAATTCTTAATAAACCTTAGCTACCACTAATTTTTTTCTTTGCGATTGTGGAAACCCTGTCTATGTAACCGATCAGACAACAAATGTAGCAACAAATGTTTTGGAAGATTTTTGATGGCAAAACTACTTGAACAATTTGCAAGGACATGCTTGAAGCGTTTAGAAATGATGCAAAAGATTCACCCATGCAAAATTTAAATTATTGTTTAAAATAAGGGTAGGAAGTTAACACTGGGTTTTTTCTGGACGCGTCCTTTTGACGCATTTCGAATTTAATAAGGAAAATTTCAAAACCCGTTTGCATTTTTATTTTATCTCTTGTAATAACTTTTATCCATTGTTCGAGGTAAATGTATACTGAAGTCTATTTTCTTCAAAAGCGTTGAAATATTGGATATGCTACGGATATGCGTCAATTTGAGGCGATCGTAATTTAGACAAAATTTTGAGTAAGCATGCAAACATCACATCAATAATAAATAAGAATGTACCGACAATACTTCGATTCGTTATCCGATATCGTTATATCAAATGAAACAAGCGATAAACAACTTTTGCCGATAAGCAATAATAGAAAGAACAAACGCAGAATGTCAATTGATGTCAGATTTTGAAGGTTTCAGTTGCTTAATTCGAGTATTGAAAAATAAAATAGTAGAATATTTGATAAATCTGTATTTTTTTTATTTTTATTTCTTTTAGTATATAATGCCAACTGTTCCGGACACCCAAAGTAATTAGAAAAAACGGTAGATAACTACTAATTAAATGTTGCAATTATTTAGTGGTGAATAATATAAGCCTACGAATTGTTTAGAAATAGTGGTGGATAAAAATCTACTAAATTGAATTTATTAAACCAAGAATCACAATTGATAAACTACCATTTTAAAATATATATTTGCTGTCCGAAGCAAGTTGGCATCTNTTTTTATTTCTTTTAGTATATAATGCCAACTGCTTCGGACACCCAAAGTAATTAGTAAAAAACCGTAAATAACTACTAATTAAATTTTGCAAATATTTAGTGGTGAATAATATAAGCCTACGAATTATTAAGAAATAGTGGTGGATAAAAATCTACTCAATTGAATTTATTAAACCAAGAATCACAATTTCGTTCATGCGTCAAATTGACGCGTGTTCGTAGAGATAGATATATAAAGAAACGTCCGTAAACCTAGTGTTAAAAGCAAATTTCCTTTTCCAATACCACTATAAAAAAGCATATTTATATAAATATTGCAATCCTATTGAATGATTTCAATCCTATTGGTATTACAGCCAAATATAATATATTAATTTCGAAAGCTTATTTTGGTCGATGCGAACTTTGCATGGGTAAAAATGACATGATTTTCAAATGGTGCAACAGTTTTGCCATGGTCATCTTTCCATCATCAAAACATTGTTACAATCATTGTTATCATCAAACATGTTGCCATCTTTCAAAACATTTGTTGCTAAATGAAAAATGGTTTGAATAGAGTTATTAGAGATATGTTTCCATTATTTGATCAACCCTTATACCTAATCAATAATTTACTTTATCAACCCTTATACCTTATCAATAAAAAACCTTTTTTTTCGAAGTTTAAGCAGGAAATAAATTGGCAATAAATAAAAAAAATATCTTTAGCAGTGAGAACAAAACAGATTAAGAAAACTTATGTAGTTTCTCACGTAGTCTCATTTAGTTAGTAGTTTATCTGAAATTATAATTATAGTTACATTTAAATTAAATGCTCAGCAGTTTTACTTAATCGTAGAAACCTTTTTATATAGTTTTATAATTTGAAATTCAATTTATAGTTTAAATAATTATCTAAGAATTACGTACGTTTTTTAATAGTTGCCACTTACTTTTGTCTGTTTTTTAAGGCAATAAGTGTACCGCTATCCTCAAGCTGCGTGCCGTTGATTTGATCTGGTGCAATCATGTCTAACATTGCAACAAAATAACGCAACATACAAAAATAATTAATCCTCCTTTGAAATTTTATTTTAACTCCTATAAAAAGTTACGTTCAGCCAAATACATTTTTATAGGAAGCCAAAGTTATTGTTGTAGTAAAACTAAAATTTGTCTCAAAATAATCGTAAAAGCATTTGCTTTGCGTGTGTAACATAAGATACATAGTAAAGCTCGTCGTGTTTTTCAGTATTGTTTATCATTACATCATTTGTTGTTTAGCAGATTTTGAAGAAGAAACGACACGTATAGGCAAAGATTAAAGATGATACAAACAGGTATATGTATAAAAAGTAACTTTTTATATCTTAATATAATTATCCTGTTATCGATATCAGTTTTCAATTATTTAATTTACTTCTTACATGTGATCAAGAACCTGGTCATAATAGAGTACCCCTTACAAATATATTTGTTTGTTCGTGTCGTATTTTTACGCAAATGTATTAGAAATGTAATCAGCCTTTCGAATTACATGATTGAGCAGAATTATATCATGATATATAAGTTTGCTGTTTATAATTGAAAGCAGCGAAAGATCTCAAAGCTATATAAAATTACCTAAAAAATTTTTAGTTCTAAAAATTAAAAAAAATGGGGAGGGGGGAGTCATTTCTCCTTTGTTTACCATTTTATTTAAAACTGTTTAAGAGAAGACTTTACTATTTTTATACAAACTATTTAATTTATCTTAGGTTTGAAAAACAGTTAAGTTCTATAGTTCTATAACATGTTATAGCTGTAAAAATTTTTTTGGAAGTAAGTTTTTTTTAAAATTTACAGTAAAAACATTTGATCTGCGTTTAAACGTGTATGCACGTCATTGCCTGATTTTAATTCCGCTCCCTATGGGTGGTTTGCAAAATTAAATTCCTCACTTAAGTGTTAAGGTATAATTTTTTTAACGTTTATAGTTTAATTTTCTTTTTTTTTTTAAATTTTAACGAGGCAATTTTCTATGAGAGAAAACATGTTTGTAGTGGGGTTGAAGAAGACGGAGAAAATGTTCTGTCACTTTCATAGGCTCGCAAACACTGACCTTATACGTACTAAAGAGTACGTATGCGTATTAAGGAGTACGTATTCGTACTAAAGTTTACGTATGCGTACTTATACAATGTATAATGCTATACAGTATTGAGACATTGCTTCCTATAACTGAAAGCCTCTACACGGTTTCTTAAAGGTAGTCTGATCAGACCATTATACAAGAAAACCAGTTTACAATTGCCATTTTATAGAAAATCCAGTAAAGACAAGAAAATTGTATTATATACCTGTATATATTTAAAAATTTCTTTTATTAATGAATATAATTAGTTTGTCTTACTTCCTTGCTAACCACTATATATTAATTTGTCAAATATATGAATATTAAAATAAGATAAACTTATTTGGTTATAATTATTATGGATAGTTGACTGTATGCAAACAATAACAAGCTTTCTTACAACCGGACGAAATTTAGAAAACTTCCAGCGTATCCCTCCGCTTATGTTATGCTTACGAGGAAATGTGTGAACAGGCTTAATATTCCAGGAAGTTTTTTTATTGTGATTTGTGTTTAAATTTGCGATTAATTTTACCTTTCATAAGACTTTTCTGTAATTCATCAATTCTAACAAGCCGCGAGCCTAAAACAAATTTAGGAAAATTAATATCACAGCATAAATAATATGTAAGGTTTGCCATGGTTTGAGCGTTATCCCTAAATTGGCTATATTTGTGTAAAATGGCGCTGTTTATTATTTTTTAGGTAGCACCATAAGTAGCAAGCTTGCGGAATCTTCTGTTGTTTGCTTCGTTGAAAGTTAAATTGAAAAAACGAGTTTCATTGAAAACACTACAAGCATTATAAAATTAGATGGCGCAATTTTTTTCAAGTTTAGGCTTAAAAATCAGTCGTATTATATTAACCCGGAAGTCTTACAGCGAATTTCGACCTCCAGCGCCATCTGCGCTTAGCTTTACACGGTTAATCATCCATAGAAATTCTTCTTATGCGCAAAACTGGTAGACTTTTTAAACAGTCTGCGACGACTGCTTATAGAAACCGTGTGGAGACTTTCTGTAGTCTGTGTGATGTTGCTCTTCTAGTGACATGACGTAATCAAGACTTTACATTTATAAATTGAATTCATAAGTTATTACACTCAGCTTTAAAGACTAAGCAGAAGAAACAACGATATTCTATTGCATTTGAAATTTTTTAATCTTTTTTTATGTAATTTATCAACCTTGCTGACTCTTACGGATACGATGAAAGGGACAAAAGCCATTTTTAGCTCAAGCTCCATTTGATAAGTGAAGTGAATGCATTGTTATTTGATATGAATTTTCTACCGATTTGATAGAAAGCTGATAATAGCAGTTGACTGACGTTTTGAGTGAAATGTTATTTTTATTTACACTACGAATCACAATAACAATGGTAGTGGTAGTGCGGTATTTCAGTGTTTTGAATTCGTATTAAACTTATTTTGATAACGGACACAATTATTTGTTTTCAATTATTGTCAATCAATTTCAATCATTGTCAGCAGAGATTAAAATGATTGAATGGAGTTTATAAAAAATGAATTGGGATACAAATTTTAATGAGTTCGTTTAGGTACATAAGAATCATGGCGAATTCATTGAATTTACTGGTTTTTGGTTTCCTACTATCACGAATTTTGAGAAAATCAATGTGAGATGTATATTTGTTCGGTTTACCGCAAGTTGATCTAAATATTTAAATTTTTCTTCATCTTCTTGTTATACCTCTATTTATTTTATTCAAGTAATATCACCAGGGAGCATTTTTTTTTTGTTTTCTGTTATATGCGATTTTTAAATAGATCTTCGATATTTTCGGATTGCTGATTTCAAATCTGCAATCGGTTTCTTTCTTTTATACAATTTAAAAATATATTTCTAACCAGGTTATTATTTTTAAGAAAATTATTCGAGTGAATTATAAGTGCCCCCACTTTTCTTATTCCGTCTCAAGCGGAGTCACGACATGCATTTGTTTTAGAAAGTAATACAATACAATTGTAAACTTAGAATGCAAATGTAACCTTAAGTTTTGCAACAAACAATTAATTAATTGTACAGGGTTCCCCCGGTTTTTGAAAAGTTTTAGTAGTGGTGGTAAATTTAGGTTGATGCTAGAAGATATTTCTTACTTGAATTTACCACTATATTGTAAAGTGGGGTAGAATAGGAAATTTCATTCATATACATCTTTGGAAAGCAATTTTTAGTGGTGGTTACACAGAAATTAAAATATCATCAATAGTTTTATTTTCGTTACCGCTATTTAAAATTTTCAACGCCCGCGATGGCCTTGCGTTGGCAGATATTTTAATTAAAGAGCTAAGTGGATGAACGAGATTGAGACACTTTCAGAGTGGCTATTAATAGGGTAAGAGGAAAAAGAAGCCGAATCGAACTATTTTATTACAGATTTATTAGAAGGAGGGTTTAATAATTCTTTGCCTCATTCAATTTATTACTAATTAAATTATAACAAACACCATCCAAGTGTATTCAAAGCTGATATGAATTTTGTTGTGTTAAAATTAAAGTGAAAACAAAAACAATTCTGCTACATTAACCCGTTTTGTCCCAAATTCACATATTGAAATGATACAAAAAGATGTTTTATAGAAAAAGTGGTAAAATACATTAACGAAATTAATTGGTTTTTTCCACTGTTAGGGCAATCAAAAAGTCTTTGATAGATCAAAAAGTACTTGCTTCTTATAATTCTAGATCTAATCAGAAATAACTAAATCATTGTGGTATCTGAGAATCTTTTAATTCCCCCAGATAATTGAAAATGCTGAAAAAAGTTTCCAATCACAATGAATGTCTTTGAAAAAAGGAACTGTCCTAAATATATGACGCTGGGCGTTAACCGGTTAAGCACATTCATGTAAATGCGACCTATTTATGTTAATTTCCCTGATTTATAAATACCCCTGAAAATGTCATTTGTCTACTTCATGCTTCCCAAAGTGTGGTACGCGTACCGCCAGTGGTTCGAGAACAGTTTAGCGGGGGTACGCGTTCTTATGTGAAATATCTTTCAAACGAAAATTCCAATTTTTTTTTTTTTTAAAAATATGAAACTTTTTGATAGCGTATTTATCTATTAGCTACTTTTTGCAGAGTTAACAGTTAATAATTAGTGGTGTCAACAGCCAGTTATAATTTTTAACTCTCGTGCAATTTTTTTAATAGTAAGAATACATTAATTTTCTTATTAGAAGTACACAGCGTTACGAAAATTTTAGAAAGGGTACACAAAAGTCATAAGTTTGGGAAACACTGGTCTACTTCATCCACTAAGTTCTTCAAATTTAAAAGTGGGTCAAATATCCCTGAATGACAGTTTTCAAAAAAAGATTTGCAAGATAATTTAAATCAAATAAAAAAAAAAAGTGTGAAAAATATTTATTTTGTGACTAAAGCTTTCTGTGTGTCATAAAATAATTTAATGTGTTAGAGTAGTAATTAAATCTGGCTTTTCTATCAATTATCTTTACTTTTATGATTTCAGTAATAACTTTGAGAAAGAAATGCTACACTCGTGGGACTAGTTAATAATAAGTCGAATTTTTTTGTAATTACAAATTGCTTTAAAGCTAAACTATACACATCAGTGACAATAATTGTTAAATGTTTTCCTTTAAATCTAAGCCCCCTATTTTGTCAAAATCGTGAAATTATTTTATCATGAAAATAAAATATATATATATAT
>NC_092212.1:45754445-45790771 GCF_043381705.1 Parasteatoda tepidariorum | reverse complement strand
ATATATATATATATAAATGCCCAAATGTTTAGCTTTGCATCAAAAACGCGTTTGTTATATCTTTTATTTTTAAATAAAATATATTTACTTCAATTAGTCTGATTTACTTAAAAATTCTGAACAAATGCTCTCTTCATAAATCAAAATTTGACCAGGTGTGCAATCTATACTTTAGATATTCTCTACAACTAAGGAATGCAGGTTGCACACCTGTTGAAATTTTTATTATTTTATATTTTACAACGAAATTTTAAAAATATACAAAGTATAAAATAATATTATAATAAGTTAAAAAAAAATATTTTTTACTTCGTTTGCTAAATGGTTTGTGATATAATCTGTAAATGTTTTAAGAATAGATATATTGTCTAGGACATAATCTATTAGTATAGTCCATTATTATATACCTTTGTTATTCATAAATACTGTAAAGTAAATAAAATTAAAAAATAATTTTTTTAAACTAAAGTATCAGCTATTAAAAAAGGTAGATTTTATAGCGAAATTAGACCACTTGTCAGGCGCCCTAATTCCTAATTAAAAAAAAAAAATTCTTGAAGCTTCTGTGCATAAATATCATATCATTGTTTAGTACAAAATACACACGGGAACTTGGACAAAAATATGGAAACACCTGTATATTAACTCTATGTAAACAATCTTTATTTTAGTTGCAAATGTTTTTGAACATTTTTCATGGCAAAACTATTGGAATGAATTGAAAGATAGCGCTTGAATCTTTTTAAAAATGACGTCACATTTACCCTTGCAAAATTTTGGATTGCCCAAAAAGAGGAGAGGAAGTTGGATTGCAATATTTGTATTAGAATGTTTTTTTTCATTCTAGTGGTATTGAAATAGACAACCAACTTTTAATTTCCTACACTTCGAATTTTGCATGGGTAAAAATCACCCAATTTCTTAAAGCTTTAAGCATAATCTTTCATGGTGTGTCAACAGTTTTGCCTCGTAATATAGTTCAAAACATTTGCTGCTAAATGAAAAACTGTTTATACTGAGTTAGTATAGAAAGTGCTGCCATATTTTCATTTAACCCCTGCATAAAAATCGAAAAAAAAAAAAAAAAGCGAAAGAAAATACTCGAATAAAAAATCAAAATAAATCGAAATAAAATACAAAAGTATGCTTCTGAATGTTTACGGGTATCAATAATTTAATTGTTTATTCACTTACCTATGGTTCATATCCGTAATTTATTTTACTCTAAGAAATATCCTTTGATCCTCAAATAGCTGATAAAAGTGGAATGACAGTAAATTCAAATAAGTATTTTGTTGACCGAGTTTAAGTGTGTAAAGGTAATGCTTACGCCGTGATTTCCCCCTTTATAATCAGTGAACTGATATTTATCACTTTTTTTAAAAAAAAAGTATATCTAATTTTTGTAGCAAAAAAGACTATCAGTGGCTTTATCAAAATATTGATGTAAGATATCTGTTTCCATTATTATTGAATTAACGTAGTGATCGTACATACTGTTTCAATAAGTTCTAAAAATGATTTAGGAAATTATTTAGTTAATTAACTTCATTGGATGCTTGTCTCCAGTTTTTAAGATATTCCCTGTATTAAATATACAACAGAAGAAAGTAATATATTTTACTAATTCTAGTTAGAATAAAGTATTTCCACTCGCAGAGCCAATACTGATTTTTTAATAGTCAAACTGCTTATAAATTTTGAAGATCATGGTAACAAAAAACGTCTTATTTTCATCACACAAAGAGCTGTACCCTTTATGACAATGCAGAAAAAAGTTGGAAATACTTTTTCATTTTGATTTTCTTTCAAAATATAGAAATAAAAAAAATAAAATTATAAATAATAATGAAATATAAATATACTTCAAAAAACAGAAAGGTTGAAATATTTGTGTTTTGACGCTTATAAACAAGCCTATTTTATTCAGTTCAAACAATTTTACTACCATATGAGTTTAATATATCTGTAATGTCAAAGTTTACTTTAGACGTTTTTCCTTTTTATAAAGCAAATACGATTTCAACAATTTTAATTCGCGATCGCAACGAACTATAGGGGGCGTTGTTGTATGAGACTAATACCTGCGATTTCGATATGAATAGTCATTCATTTACACTGGAGACGTCTTTAATGTAGCGTGTAACATTGTAACGTTCCTTCTTTATCGTGGCTTATTAAATTTAAAAAAGAAAAATGCTTGATATTCTTTCTTATGCAAACGAAAACAAAATGGTATCTCTTTTTATTAGAGAAGGAATATCCAAAACACATCGGAAAAATATTTGTACATTAACAGAAAAAAATATGTATATTCTTATAAGAGTTAAAACCTAATGCCCGAGAAATAGTATTACTAAATTTAATGATATAACATGAAAGGCCCATTTAAACTTTACATTCTATAGTTTTAAGAATCATATTAGTTCAAAAATTAAAATGAACAAAAAGTATACATAAGCCTCATAATTTTATGAAATTTAATTTTGTAAACAAAGTTTTTTGACAACAATTTTTATCAAAAAATTTCAAGTTTCAATAAAAATCATTATTTAGAAACTAAGAAACGTAAAATAAAGAATGCTGACGAAACAAAAACAAAAAAAAAAAACAATTCTTTTTTGTCGCCATTTTTAGTGCTACGAATATTCGTCTTTGGGATTTGCCAAAAACAAAACAAGATGCAATTTTATTTTTTCAGGAGGGAAATATTTTACCGAAAAAACGAAAATGTACCAATTCCCACAACATAAAACTTTATCTTGGTAAACGTACGTTTTGGAAATGTTATTTCATTTGGAATCTTATTTATCAGAGTTCATATGGCGATATGATTGTTTTGAATCTATGCTAAACTCTATATCGGCTCATTTTCCACCGAAATCCGATTAACTATTTTGATTTTAAATAAAGTGTTTTATTTTATGAATTGTCGCAAAAATTTTAAGTGTAGATTGGCGGCACTTAAAAACCGCCAAATCTGTAGCGGCGGTGGCGTTAATACGTAAGTACCGAATTTTTATTCCATACTTTTCTGAATCATATTACTTCAAACATTGGAATATACAAGAAGTATACATAAACACATAATGTTATACCATTTAATTTTTCAAAAAAAGTATTTTGAGAACAATTTTTATCAAAAAATTATAAACTAAAAAACGGAAAATAAAGAATTCTTAGGATAAAAAAAAGATTTTAAGAATTCTTTACATTGAAATAAAAACTTTCATATTGTTTCTTTTTTTATTATTCTTATAGTTCTTAATCAGACGTAAAAAACCATTCTGTAGAGAACCATCATCAAATGAAAAAAAAATATTTACAAGCAAATTTTTTATTGTAAAAATCATTGCACTTACCTGATTTATGATTCCCGGAGAATTCCAAAATGATAAGTTCCTTGTTTGAAAACTTTATTCTCAAATAATAGATACATAGTTTATACCTTCATTACTTTTAGATAACATACTACACAGCAAAATTTTATAATTGATATGAATTTGAATATGTAGCTAAAAACAGAATAGCTGAATTCTAGTTGAAATTATTCTTTCAAAACTAAAAAATACTTACCAAGAAAACGATAAAAATTAATTAAGAATCATCACAAATGCCACTATTTCAAGTAATTTGGATAATTTTTTATTGTTGTTTTCCGAATTATATGGATACAGAAATATATACTATTCTATAGTAAAGAAGAATATTCTATAACTATTACAGTTCTGTACGTTCTGAATTCACATTTATTTATTGGAATGACGAAAGCAATGTTGACTTAACTTTAATTTCTAATGAATTGAAGACAGAAGAAATGCATTTTACCTTAATACACACATCTGTAAAAGTATGCCATAGCGAAATCGGATGTTATCAATTGCAAGTTTGATGATAATGGAAGCTTAAAATTATTGAGAAGTTTTTCTTCAAATGTTCGGAGTGTTCTGGATCTGAAAGATATCTCAATATTCTGGAGATTTTTTTCAAGTTCTTCGGCTTTTCCTTAGGGAAATTTTGATTTTTATTTGCTGCTATGAAAATGGCGTGTGACTCTGCCAATGATTTTGATGGAACTAAATGAAAACGTGATAAATTAATGTCTGATATTTACAGGCTCCCGCTAGAGGGCGTACTCGAGAGTTGCGATCGAGAATCAAGAAATAAAAACGGACTATTTTTTTCAACCGTTTTAGAATTTTCGATAAAATTTTTAAAAGCACGAGACTTTTGAAATTATCACACACTAACGAGTCAAGATAAAAAATAATGTGTTAAGATGACTCATAATATCTGTCAATAATCTGAAGACAAGAATTTCTCCACAACTACATTATTAATTTCATTTTCATCAAATTTTCATTTTTCTTTGAGATTATGAATTAATTCTCATTGTTTGCGTTTTCTTTTTATTTTGTAACATAAAATTATACACTTATTATCAGTATAATATATTTACATATAATATATTTATTAATAATAAAGTTATATATTTAGAAAGTTACTGTGTATAATGGTATCAAACAAAATATGCCGATAACTTATTATGCAAATAATTTTAATTCCGATAACTTTTTTATGCAAAATTACGAAAAAATTATTTTTTGACTCAAGGAAAAAATATAAAAATTGAAAAAAAAAAAAAAAAACTAGAAAAAGTAGTGTTAAAATAGAAGGCGGATTTATATTGTTATGTTTTAAAAATTCTTCTCTCACTCATTTTTTTTCTTTCAAAGTTTAATTTTTTAAATGAAAAAGTAGATGAACTTGGCTAAAAAAATTTGCTCTAGTTTTTATCTATTTGAAAAAAAAAAAGAATAAATCAGAGTATAGGTAGAAATAGTTTCAATATCAAAATTTGAGTTTTAGCGTGAAAAACTAAATGAACTTGATTAAAAATTTTTCTGCAGTCAAATTTTTCCTCCAGTCAAAGTAGAAAAATGTGGCAAGGCAAAATTTAATATCTTCAGTCAAGAATTCTTAAATGAAAATATCCACTGGCAGCCATTCTTATCGGATCTACGGATTTACTATCCAAGAAATATTTTAAATAGTGTAAATACTGAATTCAGAATTTTTAGATTATTATCATTCATATAGATCAGACTGGTATAAACGGGGATCTACTCGTCAGAAACTGGAGAGGTGAGTCCATCGGCAGTGTACCTATAATACTATTTTTTTTCTATATTAATGTTTGTGGCGTGCATATTCTAAATTATATGCCTAGCTATGCCATGTCATTACCTTATCTCTTTGAGTCATGTCAGAGCCGATGAATCAAAAAGAGCCCACCGTGACTGGTACTGAGTAACCAGAGCAATTCTAAATAACCAGGGGAGAACCACTCGGACCCAACAAATTTCCGACCCACTAATCTTCATCCTTCCATGGACAAAATGTATGAGAGAAATCATTCTCAACAGAATAAAGCCACACCTGAAAATTCTTCCGTATAACAACAGTGAAATAATTCTGCTAACTGAATTTATCTCGTTTGGTTTTTTCCATAAACAGACCTAAACTGCTCTCATGATCGACAGCCTTTGATCGTGTTTGGTATCAAGGCTTCATTGTCAAATTTTATTTTATGACCACAATTGGACAGCCGATCCAATTTCGGGTTTACGACTACCAATGTTCAACTCAGTGGCCTTGCAAATTTGAACCCAATCCAGGAGACAAGGGAACTCACGGATCAAGTATTGGAAGAAATTTGCCTTAGTGTACTCACGCTGAAAAGATTCAGCTTACCTATAGATATTTTACAGCTCATAACTGATAAAACTTTCTATATTAAATTAACTAGTGCCAAGTTATCTATTACATAGATTCACGAAGGGGTGTCTCAGTTTAGTATCCTAGGACCCACTCTTTATATCTTGAATCTTATTGACATCGGACTTTCCAAAAAAAAGAAAAAAAAAAGATGATAGTAGCATTCTACGCAGTGATTTGAAAATCTTTGAATCCTGATATGACTCTTAAAGAATTTATATGCGAAATGAAAAATGGGGCACCAATTAGCATATTGCTATAAATACGGAAAAGAGCAATCTACTATTAATTAAAAACTCAAGGAAAAGAGCAAACTCAATAAAGACATTACCGCCTTTAACACCGTCTTTTTAGATCATGACTAAGTATCTAGGACTATCATTAATTGTAGATTTATATGGAATGACCATGTTAATGATGTTATTTAAAAAACATGACTTTTTGCAGAAAAATAAATATTTTTTGCAGTTAGGACTCTTGGACGTCTGATTGGTAAATATTCAAAACTGCAACAACATCTAAACAGACTGCTATATTTGAAAGCGATTGGTTCATTTCTTAGGCTTCCCCTGCCTGGTGCACTGCACCAAGAAACATCCTCAACAAAGTTGATGTCATTCAAAACATAATTCTCGAATCCATCATAAACATCCCTCTATTAATTAAGAAATCAGACAGTCGGAGACGACCTCACACGAATTGTCCTTTCAGAAAATACATTGCTAATCTGAATCCGAGTTTCTAAAGTAAGGCACAAAAATGTGACATAATGTATCATAAACGGCCCTCTGTTATGTACGGAATCAGACAGTCAGAGACGACCTCACACCAATTATCCTTTCAGAAAATACATTGCTAATCTCAATGCGAGTTTCTGCAGTAAGGCACAAAAATGTGACACCACAAATTTTATTGATATTTTCAAACTAGAGTTCTTACATGACTTCATTCCATAGTCCCCTGGCAACTTTCCTGCTGTCGGATGGAATCCTCTGCAAATTCTGCGGTAAATAGTATTTAAATAACCTGTATATAATTTGTAAATAGTATCTATTAATGTTAACTTTAATCATAAGTTATTCAATTCATATGCTAAATCTGTGCTTCTGTGCATAACTTTTGTTTCCTTTAAATTTAAATGTTCTCTTTTGTGTTTGTCCTCCCATATTCGATTATTCAAACCACGTTTTTATCACCTTCTACTGTTGCCATGTTAGATAAATCTAAGAGAACCTTCGGGCTGGTACCGAGCAAACAAGACAAGATCCAATGTCCAATTAGCTATCGTGCAATGAGGCTTAAAATGTATGTGTTGAATTGGCCGAAATTCTACTCTATTTAATGATTGATTTTCTACCACATTACAAAATTTTTTGCCCAAAGCCGAGTAGTCGACATCCCTGTAACAGAGTATGAGAATTGACGAAAAATGAGTTAATGACATGAATGTACTTAACACGTTCACGCGGGGGTGACTCACCGGTGGGTCACGCTAGACATGGGTGAAAGCCCTTATATAGCAAGACGGAAAAGAGAAAAACCTGGTACGTAAAACATTTCATTCCAGCATTTTTTTCGAAAAAAAATGAAATATCTGTAACTATCAAGATTTCTTTTATAATTCTGNTGTTCCACTTGGTAAAAAAGTACTTTCTAGTGGTAACGAAATTTAAGTTACTTTTACTTTAGTATTTTTTATTATAAATAATTTTTTCACCACTAAATATCAAAAATTATAAGTATGATATAAACTACAAAGGTAAAGCATCGAACTTCTGTTTACTATATTAAAAAGTAGGCGTAACTATTTTTCTTTAGCGAATTTTACTATATAATTTGCTACCATTTTATTAAAACTATTCCAGAAAGTGGAGCAGTTGGCATCCATGTAGTCTATTGTCCCTTGACAAAATTTCACATGAATATCAGGTTGCAAAGCGCGACATCTATGTGTTGTCACCGAGAAATTAGACAGTCAGAGAGGACTTCACACGAATTGTCCTTTCAGAAAATACATTGCTAATCTGAATCCGAGTTTCTAAAGTAAGGCACAAAAATGTGACATAATGTGTCATAAATGACCCTCTGTTATGTTCAAAATCAGAAAGTCAGAGGCGACCTCAAGATCGAATCTTCTCAGCCAAAAAAAGAAGTAAAAACTCTATACTCCCTGTGCTATCATACTCCCTGTGCTACTTTATGGAAGTGAAACTTGGATCCTAAATTCAGATATACAGCTGACACTAGACATCTTTGAAAGAAAGATCCTCAGAACCATCTTTTGTGCGATTCAAGAAAGGGAATGATGCAATTCAAGAAAGGGAAAGGGCTAGATATAACTTCGAGTTCTATCGACTCTACAAGCAGCCCCAAATTTCACAAATAATTCGCAGTAATGGGCTGAGATGACTGGGCCATCTATGGAGAGGCCCTAAAAATAGCGTCACGAGAATAGTCACCTTAAGAACCCAGAGGGGTCACGTCCCAGAGGCAAACCCCCAACTAGATGGCTCAACGAGATCGAAAATGATTTGAGAACCCTAAAGATTAGAAATTGGAAGGGAGTTGCCATGGATAGGAGCCGCTTGCGTTTGTCAGCTGTTGAGGCTGCCAAGGCCAGCAAGGGGCTGTTGCGCTGACAGAGAAGAAGAAGAAGAAGAGATGACCTCACGCTAATTATCCTTTCAGAAAATTCATTGCTAATCTGAATACCAGTTTCTAAAGTAAGGCAAAAAAATGTGGCACAGCAAATTTTATTGATATTTTCAAACTAGAGTTCCTACACGACCTCATTCAATAGTCTTCTGGCAACCTTCCTGTTGCCGGATGGAATACTCTGCAAAATTTTAAGGTAAATAGTATTTAAATAACCTGTATATAATTTGTAAATAGTATCTATTAATGTTAAATTTAATCATATGTTGTTCAATTCATATGCTAAATCTGTGCTTCTGCACATAACTTCTGTTTTCTTTAAATTTTATGTTTGTCTTTCCATATTCGATTATTCCAAACCACGTTTTTCTCACCTTCTATTGTTGCCATATTAGATAAATCTAAGAGAGCCTTCGGGCTGGTACCGAGCAAACAAGACAAGATCCATCGTCCAATTAGCTATTATGTAATGAGGCATAAAATGTATATGCTGAATTGTCCGAAATTCTACAGTATTTAATGATTGAATTTTTACCACATTACGAAATATTTTGCCCAAAGCCGAGTAGTTGACATCCCTATAACAGAGTATGAGAATTGACGAAAAATTAGTTAATGACATGCATGCACTTAAACAACCGATGTAAAACAAATAATAAACTCCTCAGTTTTTTTTTGAATATTTATTCATTTTTAAAACAAAACATAACTATAGTTTTTTTTCCATAGTTTTTTTCTCCATTTAAACACACACGTAAGTACAACCATACACATCCTAATAACAATATCACTTCATTGATAGTTACACACACAACACAAATCATGACAACATACCATCATGAAAATCTATATACATAGCTGCAGAAACTGTACAAAATGGACGGAAATTCGCCTATATCTTGTGAATGCAAAATGAAAGACCAGTTTAAAATCCATCCACTTCTCCACCTTTCCTATAATCGGAATTGGCAAATATTTGACCACTTTCATCTCGAGCAACAGCCATTATAATGCCTAGCATATTTTCTCCTAATTTTTTCAATTCGTGTCCCTTCTTTTTCATGTCGTCCAAAATATCCTAGAAATAAAAAGAGGATTTAGTTGGCTAAAATTTTTTTAATGCATTAAGAAAAATATTGAACCATAATTTAAATATGGTTAATTAATTAATAGTCCAGTACAAAATTCTTGATCGGACCATCAAGATATTTTAATGGTTTATGCTAGTTTCCTGATGGCCCAAAGCTATTTGATGGTAACCATCATTCAACAATTTCCATTATGTTGTAATGGATTTTGATGGCCTAACAAAAATCCATCATTTTATGTTGGAAGACAGTCTGGCTAGTATACACGCTATTAGAAATACGAAACAAAAGGACCCACACGTGGCAACAACACAAAGACAACTAGAACACCTAGTCAGAAAATGCAACACACAAATACACTGGGTGGCAGCGCACACAGGTAACATAGGCAATGAAGCAGCGGATTTAGCGGCTAAAGACGCAGCAGCAGGTCACGGGATTCCCAGCGGTGTTCTGCTTCCACCATCGAGCCTGAGAAATAAACTTAAAAACATCACACAAAAACTTTGGCAAGCATACTGGGACGAAAATGAAAAAGGCTATACAACAAAATCATATTATCCTAAAGTAGACACAGACCGACTCATAGGCCATCCAGCAGCAATACAATTCCTTACAGGACATGGCTTCTTCCCCTCATTCTTACACAGGATGCAGCGAATAAACACAGACACATGCCCATGCGATGACACAGGTACCCCAAGTCACTACCTACATGACTGCCCACTAACTGAATCATACCACCTCAAAAAACCCAATGAACAAGGCAGAACGATATTTGCAGACAGTTTCAAAAACAAGCATATTATGCAAAAACTAATAAATATTCTAGCCATAACCAGAAACATCACAGACAATATGTCATAAACCTTATAATAACTTTGTAAAAATACTGGCAGCAAATACAATGTTGAGGTGTCAGGGCTCCAGGCAAACCATTGCTGCAGCATAAAAACACACTCTGGCCCCACCCCTGACCAGCAAACATTTGGCAGGCAGTCAGTCAACACAAGCTGTTGTCCGTGAGGCTAAGAAAATAAAAAAAAAAAAAAAAACTCAAGCTCGATCCACACAAACAAGAGATGGCTTAACTGTCTATAAACGCACACACAATAAAAAACAGTAATCTATATCATGATCCGCCACAACACTGCCTCAACTACTACTCATAAGAAAAATAGGTAAAACACGCAACACAACATAAACAAAACATACATACCACACAAGCCTCACCACTGACCCTGCTCCCAGTCCCTGGGGACAGACAGTGAGTCCGGAGCTTTTCAGCTACCCGTGATGGCCATTTATGTTAAATGTTTAAAAAAAAAATAAAAAAAAAATAAATAAAAAAATACCTGTGACGTGGCTAGCTATTTTATATTGTACTGTTATTGTCGATATCCATTCTTTGTGGCTGTAATGTAACGCTGCTAGTTAACCTATGTAAAATTAAATTGTCGCTACTAGGCCGGGATAGCCTGGTCAGTGGGGTGCCGGGCCCATGTCCAAGAGTTCGTGGGCTCGGTCCCTGCTGGTCGAAGACTCCCCGTGTAGTAAATGGTGACTGATGCACGTTAAATCTGTCGAGTCTCAAAGTCCTCCATGTTCCCATAACAAATCAATACCTCTGGGGGTACCGATCCAGGAGTTTCCTTGTCTTCTGGATTGGTTCAAAATTACAAGGCTACGGCGTTGAACATTTGTAGTCGTAAACCCAAAAATTGGGTCGACTGTTCAACGGCGGTTGTAAAATAAAATAAAAACATAAAAAAAATCGAATTTATTAAACCAAGAATCATACATTAAAAGATTATCACTTGAAAATATTTTTTCGCTGTTCGGAGCAATTTGGAATCTCTGTTAAAGCATCGTACGAACCGTACATAAACTCGTATATGTATGTTCACTGGTGGAAAAAATTAAGAGATGGAAGACATTTTCCCAAATATCTCAAAAAATACTGAAGATAAATAAATGAAATTTGGTTTGGATATAGCTTATTCTATGATAATAAAGTATGCAAAACAAAAATGAAAGTGCCATTTATTGGCAAGACCTATTGCCAATAAATCCAATGTAGTCTGAACTTAAGGATAAAAGATGACAATAAAAGTGAGGCTTGTAGAGTGTGTGTTGCCTCTAGTATGGTGTAAGGTCACTCCTGACAGACAGACAGCATGCACAACGAGTATGCATGCTGTTAATAAGGGAGTTAAGAAGGGCTTGTGGAAGACCCTCCCATTCTTCCACCAGAGCAATTTTTAACTCCAGAATGGTTCTGGGGGGAAGTTGGCTCATCGCATTAGCTCTCCCAAGAGCATCCCAAGCATGTTCAACAGGATTCAGGTCAGGGGATTTGGCTGGCCAATCCATTCGTTGAATATCCTCGCTTTCCAGATACTCATCAACCATAAGAGCCCTATGTGATCGCGCATTGTCATCCATAAAAATGAACTCAGGGCCAACAGCGCCCCTGAAAAGACGCACATAGGGCTCTAGGACCTCCTGCCGGTACCTCTGGGCATTCACGGAACCATTGTCAAACACATGGAGCGGCGTGCGGGTATCTTGCATGTGCGAATGAATATGCGAAAATGCTTTCCATCTCTTAATTTTATCCACCAGTGTATAAGTAAGAGATTCTAATAAAAATCTTGAAAATGTTTTTTACTTTTTGGTTTTAATGAAGATTTGACGAATGAAGAAATTTATACAGAATTCGGGTAAAATAACGTGAACTCTTTGGTGCAGTTTTTATTTAGCTGTAAATGCTTTAAAAAATTTCACTTGGCAAAATTGCTCCCTCATTTTAAAAGGTTATGAGTGGCCGGGATAGCCTGGTTGGTAGGGCGCTGGGCCCATGTTCAAGGGGTCATGAGCTCGATCCCCGTCGGCCGAAGAATCCCGTGTAGTAAATGGTGCTTGGTGCATGTTAAATCTGTTGGGTCAGAAACTCCTTCATGTTCCCATAATAAATCATGTATCTGCGGGTACTGAACTGGAGATTAATCGTTCTCTGGTTCAGGTCAAAATCAAGATATTTAGATGAATGGATGGATGTATGAATGGGTCAACCCTATAAATGAGCTGTGACGTGAGTGTCTTGGCTATAGATGGTTCCTCTGAAAAATAAGAAGCGCAACCTATGTCTTAAATTCGCTTGGTTTCACCAAGCGGGCTTGCTGGTATAGAAAATAGCATTAGAAATAACAACAACAAAGGATTATGATTAAACCTTTTAGAAAGGGTGTCGTTTTTACCCATTTAAAATTTGTATATACTAAAATGTGAGGAGGCTTCCTTCGCTGTAAGCACTATCTAATCAAATTATACAATTTCGAATGAGTGTTTAGGTACTTACTTGTGGGAAGTTTTCTTCATGTTCAATATAGTTTGGCAGAAGTTGATGGTGGAATCGAGGAGCATCAATAGCTTCTTTTATTGTTTCATTCAACCACAGGTACCTGAGAATAACCTGCGGAATGTAGAATGAGAGTTATTACAAATCAAAATATAAATAAATAAATAAAACGTACTCATTTTTTAAAAGCTCTTTGGATTATTTCAAGCCTTTTTCACACATGACTAAAGTAATATTTCAAGTTAGAACCCCCCCCCCCAAAAAAAAAAAAATCCTTAATGGTCGTCATGGGTTGCAATCACAGCGCCAAAAAAATTATCGGAGTTAATAGAAATTAGAATGTCTACTGCAGCGCCAATCGCTCGCAGTGTAATAAATTAAATTTATGTGTACCAATAGTTGATTGAAAATAGTAAAGGATTAATTAAATTTGTCAGAAAAGATACCATAGCTAGTAAAAAAGTGTGATAGGGGCCTGATTTAGCCTCTTCAATTTGCATTTCGGCTTTAAAAATATTGTTATAATGAGCAGCTGCGCATTTTTGGTCTTTTTTGCAAAATTGTGTATTAAGTGACATTAATGTCTCTAGGGTCTTTAATTTAAAATTCCAGTGTATGTCTTTATTTCTAATAAAATAGGGGGCATCATTCATCTTTCTAAGTTATTTATTTTGGAATATATTACGCTTCTTTAGCATGTACTTTACTAAAATTGTACCTGGCTGGGAATGCATCGGTAGTTATTGGTTTGATGAAAGTGAGATAGATGTAGCGTTGTTTTTGAAAAATATTTTAGAGTAGCGACCCAGTAGACATCCTAATTTATTATATCTCCCAGTGGTTTTGGCAATTATTTTAATAACATGATCATTCCAGTTCAGGTTTAAATTTATGTATCAACAACAGGAATATCATTTCCAAGAAAAGTTGAGGTATTATTAATTTTAAAAAGTCTGCTTTTTTTTAACATTGAGTAAATGTGATTTTTGTGCATTAATTTTGACCATCCAGTTAGAGCAGCAGGTCTTGAATTTATGTATTTTATATCTGTAATTTATTAATGTCGTTTGTAACAGATCTAGATTTGACTATAACACCTGTATTCTTTATTATCCACAGGGTTGAAAATCTATATAAATGAAGACGAAAAAAAGCAAAAACTGGTGCGAAAGACATTTTTATTCTAGCATTTTTTTCGAGAAAAATAGAATATTTGTAACTATCAATATTTTTTTATTATTATAAAATATATTAAAATTACTTAGCTGTGTTATTATAGATAAATAGTGTAAATATTCTTTCTTTATCTTCAATTTGTTCCCTTTATTATGTATCAGCTTGCGACTTATTTTTATGTATGACTCAGACTTGATTTTATCAATTATTGTTCATTCTGAGATTTAACTTAATGTTAACGCAGCACCTCTCTTCCCTTCCACCACATATTATCCAATTTAGATGAAAGAGCAGATATCCATACATGGATAGGTACTCTGAAAAAAGTTGATTAGTTAGTAGTTAGTTATTATAGAAATCCTAAATTAGTTTTTAAGAAAAGGAATAGAATTACTCCACTCAAGTCCCAACAACAAGTTGTAACCGAGCTGGTCTTATTTTCAGCTCTTCCGCCTCATTCTGTTCCCTGATAGTTCAAAATCCAGCTTTCTGATTTAAATTTTTTCTAGCAAAAATTTATTTTAATTTTGCAAACCCTTAATATTTTTAAAGAATCATCACAGATATTTATCTGGGCGCCAGAGGGTTCTTCAATCATCTTGCAGACATGGACTACATGGTGCCATTTCAATGAATCATACCTGCCGGAAGATTTTATTTTCATATTTAAAGTGGTAGTAATTATATACTATTTTTTTCTTTTATAATCTTAATTTTTAAATGATATTGATCACCACTATTCTTACAAGAATTAAGCACATATATTAATATGCATTACTGTCATGGCAGAGATGCCAACTGCTCCGGACACGCCGAAATAATTAAAAAAACGGTAGATAACTACACAGTAAATTTTCCAAATATTTGACTATATTTGCTTGCTATATTAAATGCATATTATGGCGTAAGTACTGTAAAGTGGTGATTTATATAAGGCTATGAATTATTTAGAAATAGTGGTGGATAAAAATCTATTAAATTGAATTTATTAAACCAAGAATCACAATTGATAAACTACCACTTTAAAATATATATTTGCTGTCCGGAGCAAGTTGGCATCTCTGTCATGGTTGTCAACTTAAGTTTTCTCAAATACAACGTATTTGGATGCTTAAAATTGAAGTTTTAATTCCATTTTAATACCACTGGGAAAAATAATAATGGAAGGGATTAAAAGTTGGCAGGTATGATGAATGTCGGTTACAGGTCATGGGTGAAAGCCCTTATATAGCAAGACGGAAAAGAGAAAAACCTGGTACGTAAAACATTTCATTCCAGCATTTTTTTCGAAAAAAATGAAGTATCTGTAACTATCAAGATTTCTTTTATAATTCTGGCATATATATAAAACTGCTACTTTTCCAAGATAAAGTAGATATTGTTGAAAAATTTAAAAAAAGAATAAGTAAACTCCTCCCCAAATCTAGCTATAACTGAAATGGTTTTACTACCAGCCTTTCCTCTTTTCCGTCTCGCTTTCACCCCTGTTACAGGTGGTGTTTTGGTACAGGTACTTTTTTAATATTATTCATATGTAAAGGCTTTCAAAATCATTATCAATCAACATTTTACCACGATAAAATTATTAAAGTATATATATATATACTTTACACTTTAAAGATTCAGTTCCATTTATTTTAAACGTGATTGTTGTAATTTTTTTAAAAGGGTTTATCATAATCTTGACAAAAATTTTTTTAAATATTTCTTTTTGTTTACATTACGTTACAAATAAATAAAAGCTTGATAACGAAATAATAAAGTATTATTACTTGTGCCACACTAGTTGTTATTTGAGTCCCTCCATTGCCACCAACTGCCAATTTCACATTTTTGTCTCCATCGACGATAATTACTGGCGTCATTGATGACATGGGACGTTTACCTGGTTTAATTTGATTTTTTCCTGTCGGTGGAACACCGAAGTAGTTCGTAATGTTTGGCGATGAGAAGTCATCCATTTCATCATTCAAAAGAATTCCAGTGTTTGGACTCATGATAAGACTGCCAAAACTGTAATAGAGAATGATTTCATTTTATTAATACTATTACCATTTTGGAATGAATTTTGGAGATTTAAAAGAAACGTTGGGTGTAAAAACAAACATTTGCTTGATTCGACTTCCTTGTTCAAAACGATCACAGATAGTTTTTCTAACTTTTTTAATAATCAGTAAAAATCAATTGGTAAATCAAAAGATATGCCAGTAGAAAATTATTAAAAATTTGGATAGGTACTTGTTATGAAATCCTACTGGTACAAGTTAAGTATTAAAATCAATCATTTTACCTGAAGACCAGAAATTGCCGATGATTTAAATAATCATTAAAAAATGCAGAAGTAGATAGAAATGCGTAATTTGCTGCATTCCGCTTAAGAAACCAGATTATTTATTCCTACTGAGTTTTGAAATTAGTAGCAAAGTTTACCAACAGATGGCACTACGAAATATAAAAGCTCTAAGACAATGTTTTCTACTGATGAACAAAATGTGTGCCTTAAAACACCAAACATATCCTTAAAAGAAAGTAGAAATAGATAAGAAAAAATTGTCTATAAAAAGAAGATATGGAAGACAATTTAGGAAAACTGTGAAACAATGTTTTTCTCCTACATGTTAGACCAGTGGTTCTTAACCTATGGGTCGCGACCCAAAATTGGGTCGCGAAGCATATTTCTTGGGTCGCGCTGAGTCGAACCAAAAAAGTTAGTAATACACCAAATAATAAGTAATACCAACACCTTCTAGAAGAAGTCATTGTGGCTTACTCAGCCTAGGCTTAATGAGGTACCTGGGTAACTCTATACCCTTAATCCTCGTTCATAATAATTAAAAAAGACACATGACTCAAAATTAGTTTAGCATATCAAGGTGCAAAATTAATATAAGAATAAAAGATACTTAGTATAAAAGATACTTGGTAGAGTGATCAAGCTGCAGTGCGTATTGTAAAATTGTAATCACCCTAATAATGGCAAAACGTGAATACAAGGAAGCATTTTTAGAATTAGGTTTTACTTGCATTTATGATCGAGGAGTGAACAAGCCGCAATGCGTGTTGTGCAGTGAAATATTAAGTAATGAATCGATGAAACCGAACAAACTTAAAAGACATTTTGATGCAAAACATAAAAATTTTGCCTTTGAGGGAAAAGATTGTACTTTTTTCGAAAGAAAAGAAGCCCATTTAAAAAGACAGCGTTTGGATGCACCAAGTAGTAGTGGTTTAATAAATTCTGCCAAACAAGCTACACTTGGTTCTTTTCATGTGGCTTGGCATATTGCAAGACAAAAGAAACCCCATAATATTGCTGAAAAACTTATAAAACATGCTGCCATTGACATGGCACGTATCAAATGCGGAGATGAAAGTTCAAAGAAATTACAAAAGATACCATTATCAAATGATACAATTCGTTTACGAATTAATGATATGTCATTTGATATTAAGAATCAACTTATTTCTGCTATAAAAATTGCTGGTTTATTTAGTATTCAACTGGATGAAACGACAGATGTAAGTAAAGATGCTCAACTCATGGTTTATGTGCGGTATCCAGGTTTAACAGATATACAGGAGGACATTTTATTTTGCAAACCAATGTCAACAACAACTAGAGGTGAAGATATTTTCTTATGGTCGATTCGTTTTTTAAAGAAGAAGGATTAAATTGGAATCAGTGTTTCAGTATTTGCACCGACGGTGCAGCTGCCATGACAACATCTCAAAAGGGATTTTCGACAAGAGCAAAACAAATGAATCCACAAATTATATCGATTCATTGTTTGTTACATAGACAAGATCTTGCTTCAAAAAAATTATCACCCGATATATGCTCTTAACTGTAGAATTTTCCGCGAACTGTGTTTCGAATCTGGTGCAGAATACGAACATTTATTATATTATTCTGAAGTTAGATGGCTGTCCCGGGGCAAAGTTGTTCAAAGAGTATTATCATTACGGACAGAAGTCGAATTATTTTTGAGAGAAAAGAAACACCCATTAGCATCTAAATTCTCCGAGTTGAAGTGGATTACTCAAGTTGCTTATTTGTCAGATATTTTATTTGAAATAAATAATCTAAATACGTCTATGCAAGGACGTAATCATACTATTATTGAATTAACTGAAAAAATTACATGTTTTAAAAATAAACTCAAATTATGGAGAAATAAGGTTGAAGTAAAGAAACTTGCTTCATTCCCGACTCTTAATTTACTTGTTGAAGACAATAATATTGATATCACAGATTTTGAAATACAGAAAATTATTATTAATCATTTAGAAAAACTAATAGCAGACTTTGATCGATATTTCCCTGCAGACGATGTTTTCAAATATAATTGGGTTCGAATGCCATTTAATTTTGATGTAAGTGATTTGCATGAGGAATTTGTTAATATTAATCAATTTCAAGAACAATTAATAGAAATACAAAGTGACCAAGCACTTCGATACAATTTCTACAAAAACACTGAATCTTTATGTGCTTTCTGGTTAAAATTAAAAACCGAAAAGCCAATAATTGTTAAAGAAGCCCTAAAAGTATTATTGCCCTTTTCAACAACATCTGTGTGTGAAGCTGGTTTTTCGGCTCGGTGTGTAATCAAAAACAATTACCGGAACAAGTTAAATCCTGAAATAGATATAAGGTGCTCCTTGACAAGCATTCAACCGAGGTCTTTCAAAATGTATTCGAGCACAAGGTTCTCATTAAAACTGTATGACTTGCATTTAAAATTTAAAAGACTTAACATATGTATAGATATTTCCTTTTTTTTTTTTTTAGGAAAAAGTTAAAATGTAAATTATTTTCATAAAGTTATAAATATATTTTAATTTGGTCAATGAAAATTATTAAAAACACTTGATTATTAATTAAATTTTCCTTGGATCGAAAAGTACTTTTGTTTATCTTTATTATTAAAAAAATAAATAAAAAATTTTTAAGTTAAAAAAAATCATCATCGTAGGATTGAAGATATTTTAAAAATACGATCTAAAATAAAGCAATAAAAAAATTTTGACTTTTTTTTGGGTCGCGACATGAACATATTTCTCAAATTTGGGTCGCGGCTTAAAAAGGTTAAGAACCACTGTGTTAGACTATTCCAACTGAAATATTTTCAGTTAATTTTGAAGGGTGTCTGTTAATTTTGACCTAATTTTCTTGCAGCTAAGAAAAGTTATTTTGTAAACATTTTTATATAGTTTTAAAAATAGCGCCAACTATTAATGACTTTCTGAATTAATGTTAAAATTTGGGAATAAATATCTGGTTTCTTAAGTAACAGTAAATTCCTTTCTTGAATTTATTATACTATTTAACATTTTTATTTCTCCTTCCATTTTCCGTGTATTGATTTTCTAAATCGTCTCTCACTTTAGATACTTCAGATACAAAGACAATACATTTTATATTTACAAGCTTTTTTAAAATTAAAAAATTTAGTTATTAAAAAATTTAAGGCTTTGTAGGGCTACAAGTAGCACTAAGAAACCAAGATTTATTTATTTATTTACTTATTTCTTTAAAAAAATTTTTTTTTAAAATGTAATGAATAATTTTTTTAAGCGAAACATAACTAAAGATATAATTTTGGCATTAGCAAGTAAAGTTTTGGGAATAAATGTGATAAATAAGCATTAATTACTTACTATTGGTTTACAGTTGAAGTTACTGATACTGCATCGCCATTTGGTGCAATCAAGGATAAATGCGCAGTTCCATGATCATCTTGTACAGTTATGTTCACTCCGTAATAATCAGGTTCATGAGTTTGGTAATCATCTATTTTTCCTCTTACTTCATCGGCATAATCTTTACTCATTAACATTTTTATCAGCTAGACACAAAAAATCTTTATTTAGAACAATAAGATGAGTTATTTTAAACAAATTTATTCAATCGATTACAATACTAATATTTATAAGGATATAAGATAGACGAAGATCCATCTTTCTAAAAGAAAGATTTAATCAATGACGAATTGTATAGCATCCATTTTATTTTGCAAAATTAAATTTTACTGTTCGTTTTTCAAAATTTTGTTTTGTTCTTTAAAATAGTCTTTTTTTTATATCAGTGATCTTGCTTGACTCATTAAGTTATAGGTCTGCGTTAATTAATAGCACAATTTAGGTAGGATGTTCAAACCATGATGATATAATTTTAGTAAGTAAAAAATTTTGATTATTTAGTTTAAAAGTTATTTACTATGTAACATTTTTATTTTGTGCACTGTAAATTGAGCAAATAAGTAAATAAATAAATAATAGATACCATCTAGAATAACTTTTGTTTTAATGATCATATTCCTAGGGACTAAGTTCAATAATACAGGAACAATCAGTTCACTAATTCAAAAGGGTTACCCGAAATATGTTAATTAATTCGTGCTAATAATTAAATAAGTTTTGGAAACTAAAGGAACGTATTTTCTCTGAATAAACGCATATTTTTTTTACGACGCATTTGGATTTTGGCCCATCAAAATAAAGGGAGTAGCCGCAATATGGAAAGTGTGGCCGTCAGGTTTTTGAAAAAGAAATAAAAATTTTTTTGCACACCTTTACAAAATCCGTCTTTTCAAGGATAATTCCATGGAAAAATAATTCTTAATAACTACGTATTATTTTTCTTACTTTTTTTTAATAGTGTTTGAAGTTATGAATTGTAATGTATAAAAATTGTAATACCATCTCAAACCGTGCAATTTCAAATGACAAAATATAAAATTTGAATAAACGAGATCAAATGAAATTTTAAAAGGATATAGTTCTTTTTAAATTTTATATTTTCAAGCTCCCCCCAATGCTTTGATGGTCGAAAATCCAAATTCGTAGAAAAAAAAGGGAGATGATTGTTCAGAGAGAGTATTTTTTTATGTCTGAACTTTCTTGTTAAGATTATTTGTAGTGGTAACGACATAACAGTTGATTTTATAATTGTAAGCTAGCATTATTTCTATTCATGGCTAATTGCACTCTGGAAAAGAAAAAAAAGAAACTAGAATTAAAACACTTCATTTCTAGACTTCTTAAAAAGTAAAGAGAAAGCTTTTTCTATATTTGATTTTGAATGTATCATTTTTTAACCATTATATACTTTTTAATAGGTAAAAAACAGACCTGTTTATACAGATGGGTGACAAAATGAATGGTGAAGATAGCAAAAGGTTTCACTTTTATTCCTCTAAGATTCCAAAGAGAGGAGAGAATAACAACTCTTCTTTAGTTCTAATACCAGTAATTATGAAAATCATTCAATGGCAATGGTATTTTGATACAAGAATACTCTTATAATTATAGTGGTATTGAAATAGGAAAGAAGCTTTAAACGTCCTCTCCTCATTTTAGTCGATGCAACTTTTACATGGTTTCAAAATGAGTACACCATTTCTTAAATTTTCGAGCATGATCTTTCAAATTGTGCAAACAATATTGTCATGTAAGTCTAATAATCATCAATTGAAAAACAACGAATCATGCATTAAAACATAAACTTGAAGAAATTTTTCCCAAAAAGCATATAAAGCTGGAAAATCCGCATATAAACATCGAGCTAATCAAGGAAGCAGTCAGAGGAAAATGTGATAAATCATATCGCTCATGGGCTGCAGTAGCGGCACAACTAAAAAAAAAATCATGTTTTGAGATAAGTGGGTTTAAAGTTTTCATTCCCAAGGAAAATGCATAAGAAATGATTTCGTCTTCTTAAACGAAGATTACTTTTAAGTTGAATTATGAGTTGTGCTAGTATTGCAGCTGAAAGAATGTTTATTTTCATATTTACACCTGTACTTAGTCCAAAAATCGTATTTTTTGAGTTGTGCCACTATTGCAACCCACGAGCGAAATGATGACAGAAAGAATCTTATAAAATTTATCGATTACCTCTTTCGTTTCTGGGGAATCGCTGTCTTCCAGATGCATTCGACTGGCATAAGCAAACTTGAAAGTTTCGATAATTCTGTGTAGAGCTAATATTGTTTCATTTCTAGAATATGTTATATTAGGCAGGAACTCATCATAGCCATCCAACACATTCAACATGAGTGACAATAAAGCTCCACTCCCGGGTAAAGAGGGGGAGTAAAGTGTCAGATTGCCACGCAGTTTTATTTTTGTTGGTTCTCTAAGTTCTGGTATATAAGATTCCAAGTCCTTCCTTGTGATGATGCTGCCTAAATAAATTGTTAAAAGAGAAATGTTAAATGGAAACAGCTGAAATATATGTTACTTTAATATTAGTTAAAGGAAACAAGATGTTTTTACTGATCGTCTCTGATTTTACTTCTTAGTATGAATTGTAAAAATTTGATTTCTGGGCGATTCAACTCCGCTGCACAACAACGCTGATAATTTTCAGTGATATCAAAAAGTATTGTAAATGGAACTATTTTGTATTTGAAAATAATTGCAAATAAATATTCCAAAATTAATTACATAAAGAGTATGTGTTTTCATATTCCAATGTAGATACATATCTATATTTCCGCAGTTTCAAAAAGTATCATTCTATAGGTAAAAAACGTAATGCATTAATATTTTAATAAATTAGAATTCAAAAAATTTTGTCTACTACTACACATAAATAATTGAAACAGTTATATAAGCGGTGACAAGGCAGGGGAACAAGTTTTATCTCTGTTGCATGAGATTTTTGAACAGATGGCAAATATTTTTGCTTCGTTAGTTTTACCTCTGCAATCGGTGTCTCTCTACAAGATATAGTTTTCATGCAATTTAACAGTATATTCCTAATCAGGATTCTTTCAATGCTCACTCCAGTGAATACTAAGTATACCCACTTCTTTGCTACGTAGGGAGTAGTAGGATCAAGGTGATAATATAGTTAAGTTTATAATGCATTACTTTAACCTACTGGCAATTTAGCAAATGGGCAAAACTGGGAGCAGGTTTCTCCCCAATATATCACTTCCCTATCTAATAACATGGAAAACCGGTTTCGCTGTGCGGAGAAGACTACAAGGTTATAATACGAATTTTTAAGTACGGAACAATTAGTGGGCTAAAATCATACTGTTTTTGTCCTGAGTGTTATATTCAAAGGAACCGAGAAGTGTATATGTATGTATATAAACGTAGGTTCCTTATGAACTCGTACATTCAGACAAAAAATAACTAATATCATAAAATAAACTAAAAAACTAATCATGTCGAAATAAATCTGTAGCTTACTGAACCAAGCTAATTTCAGATTTGAAATCCACAGACCCGAGTCAAATAAGATCAGTTACTCTCATAAATGCAACAAAAAATTGCACCAGAGTGTAATTGATCATGCTTTTAAATACTAATAGTTTTTCGAATGCTATCTGCTTAAAATAATTGCTTTAGTCCGTTACAACTGGAAAAAAACATTTCGCGAAAGTTTCAAATGTTTGACGGTATGTAGATGTTGCGCAAATCTGACAATAAATTTGTTAAAACATTAACAATTAAAATTGTCAACATTATTATGTTACATCGCATATGTTGTATGTACAAAGATGATATCAAACGTTCTAAAAATAATGATAGCATAACGTTTGAGCGTTATTACAATGTAATGCAAAAGTTTTTTTTTTAAATCTCTATAAATTTTCTATTAACTCGTTGAGCGTCGCGTCAGCCATCGGTGACACTGAACTTTCCATTTAGGCCGCGTCGGTGGCTGACACTGAAATTACGTTTAGGCTGCGTCAACCACCGGTGGCTGACACTAAAATTACATTTAGGCTGCGCCTGCCACCGCTTGCTGACACTGACCTTTCACATAGGCCGCGAAAAACAGCTGGCTGACAGCGTATAACATGATATAGAACTATAAAATTTACACTCTTTTATGGAATTGCAGAAAATGTATTCAAAATTTTCTTAATTATTGTGATTCTTGATTTAATAAATTCCATTTAGTAGATTTTTATCCACCACTATTTTTAAGCAATTCGTAGGCTTATATAATTCACCACTTCTTTCAGGTATGCATGCCAAACCTTTTATAAACTAGTCTATATTTGCAAAATCTGCTGGTAGCCTCTGTTGCATACGCTTTTTCTCGCTCCTTGAATATTTTGATTTTACCCATTGTTTTAAGTCTAATTTCACTTATAATTATAAAAATTTGAAAATATCAATTTAATGTTTTAGTAAGCAAGCTTTCTATACATAAATATTGCTTCAAACAATGTCTTCGTCAAAAATTTTGTGTAAAGCATGTACCGAACCAATTCTGGAAGACTCAGATGGATTAACATGCAAAGGTGAATGCAATTCTGTTTTTCATTTTCATTGTGGTGGTTTCGCTGAAAGAGCTTTTAGAAGACTTACTGTTGATAAAAAACAAAAGTGGACCTGCGCACAATGTTCAAAATCACAGGAAAATCCAACGAAAATAAAAAGTGCAACTAGCCCAGACATTCTCGAGGATATCTTACAGCAAAATAAAGACCTAAAAGAGTTAATAACTAACAAATTCAATGACTTAACCCGTTCAATTGAATTCAACAGTGAAGTAATTCAAGAGTTGAAAAATTCTATCACAGAGCTACAGAACGTAAACAAAACTTTACAAGCAAAAAATGATCAGCTAACTAGAGAAAGCGCAGAAATAAAGAAGGAACTGAATGAACTAAAAGAAGCAGTTATTGAACTCAAGCAATATTCCCGAAGATCCAACTTTGAAATAAGTAACTTACCCGAATGTGAAAATGAAGACATACAACAAGTAATATCCCAGATTGATAATGTTGCGAATACTAATATATCCGAAAATCTGATCACCGCTCACAGAGTCCCCAGCTTTAATAAAGATAAACCTAAACCCATCATCGTTCAAGTTAAATCCAAATCTGTACGNAAAAAAAGTACGAATTTATGTGGTACGAAATGTGGAGGAATAGTGAAAATTCTTATGAATCCCTCGAATACATCGATTTAGTTATTGAGGCCACACCGTTTTATCTAGCTGTAGCGGAGGCAATCAAAATTGGCCTAACTCTTGGCCTCAGCTACTACTTGCACTATTGAACGCACTTTTAGTACAATGCGACACACCAAAATATGGAATCGGTCTACAATGCCTCACGAGAGATTAAGTAGTTATGCTCAGTGTGCATAAGAAGAGAATCAAAGATAACTCAGAATTCATTGAACAAAAGCAGATTTGGACAGCTAACAAGACGATTGCAAATCTTGCTTGATAAAACATTTTTTTAATTATTACGTATCAATAATTACTTAATTATTTGTTTTCGAATAAAAATATTTTTAATAAAATTTTTTTTATACTCTATAATTGTTTATAAATAAAGCCAGGGGGGTGCAAGTGCACCACCTTGCACCCCGCTGCCGGCGCCCTTGTATATAGTGGTTTTGAAATAGGAAAGAAGCTTTAAACGTCCTCTCCTCATTTTAGTCGATGCAAATTTTACATGGTTTCAAAATGACACAATTTCTTGAAGCTTCGAGCATGATCTTTCAAATTGCACAAACGATATTGTCATGTAAAATCATCCAAGACAATCATCAAATTTTTAAAAAAAAAAAAAAAAAAAAAAACGAATCATGTATTAAAACTAGAAGAAATTTTCCCCAGAAGCATAAAAAGTTGGGAAATCTGCTTATAAACATCAAAATAATCAAGGAAGCAGTTAAAGGAAAATGTGATAAATCATATCGTTCATGGGCTGCATAGCGGCACAACTAAAAAAAAATCATGTTTTAAGAAAAGTGGGTTTAAAATTTTCATTCCTTAGGAAAATGCATATGAAATGATTTCGTTTGCTTAAACGAAGATTACCTTCAAGTTGAATTATGAGTTGTGTACTTAGTCCAAAAATCGTATTTTTTGAGTTGTGCCTCGATTGTAGCCCATGAGCGATATGATGACAGAAAGAGTCTTGTAAAAGTTATCGATTACCTCTTTCGTTTCTGGGGAATCGCTATCTTCCAGATGCATTCGACTGGCATAAGCAAACTTGAAAGTTTCGATGATTCTGTGAAGAGCTAATATTGTTTCATTTCTAGAATATGTTATATTGGGAAGGAACTCATCATAGCCATCCAACACATTCAACATGAGTGACAATAAAGCTCCACTCCCGGGTAGAGAGGGGGAGTAAAGTGTCAGATTGCCACGCAGTTTTATTTTTGTTGGCTCTCTAAGTTCTGGTATGTAAGATTCCAAGTCCTTCCTTGTGATGATGCTGCCTAAATAAAGTGTTAAAAGCGAAATGTTAAATGGAAACAGATGAAATATATGTTACCTAGATATTAGTTAAAAGAAACAAGATGCTTTTACTGATTGTCTCCATTTTTACGTCTTAGTATGAATTGTTAAATTTATAAATTGGGTGATTCTTCGTAAAGAAATGCGCAACAACGCTGATAATTTTGAATGATATCAAAAAGTATTGTAAATGGAAATATTTTGTATTTGAAAATAATTTCAAATAAATATTCTAAAATTAATTACATGTATGTGTTTTCATATTCCAATGTAGATGCATACCTATATTTCCGAAGTTTCAAAAAGTATGATTCTTATAGGTAAAAAAGATAATGCATTAATATTTTAATAAATATTAATGAAATACTCAGTATTAATGCATTAATATTTAATTAATAAATTAGAATAAAAAGAATTTTGTCTACTACTACATATAAATAATTGAAAAAGTTATATAAATGGCCACTTAGACAAGACAGGGGAACAAGTTTTATTTCTGGTGCATGAGATTTTTGAATAGATGGCAAATATTTTTGCTTATTTTACATCTGTCATCGGTTTCTCTCAGCAAGATACAGTTTTTATGCAATTTAATAATATATTCCTAACCAGGATTTTTCGTTGCTCACTCCAGTGAATATTAAGTATACACACTTTTTTGCTACGTAGGGAGTGGTAGGATCAAGGTGATAACAAAGTTAAGTTTATAATGCATTTCTTTTACCTACTGGCAGTTTAGCAAATGGGCGAAACTGGGAGCAGGTTTCTCCCCACTTCCCTATCTAATAACATGGAAAACCGGTTTCGGTATGGGGAGAAGACTGCAAGGTTAAAATACGACTTTTTACGTGCAGAACCGTCAGTGGGTTAATATTATATGGTTTTTGTCTTAAGTGTTATTTTCAAAGGAGCCGACAAGTGTATATGTATGTATATAAACGTAGGTTCCTTATAAACTCGTACATTCAGACAAAAAATAAATTAAACTAATCGCGTTGAAATAAATCTGTTGCTTACTCAACCAAGCTAATTTCAGATTTTAAATCTACAGACCCGAGTTAAATAAAATCAATTGCTCTCATAAATGCAACAAAAAATTTGCTCCAGAGTGTAATTGATCATGCTCTTAAATAATAGTTTTTCGAATGCTATCTGCTTAAAATAATTGCTTTAGTTTGTTATAACTGGAAAAAACGTTTCGCGAAAGTCTCAAATGTTGAACGGTATGTAGATGTTGTGCAAAACTGACAATAAATTTGTTAAGACATTAACAATTAAAGTTGTCAACCTTATTATGTTACAACGCACATGTTGCATGTACAAAGATGATATCAAATGTTTTAAAAATAATGATAGCATAACGTTTGAGCAACAATGTAATGTAAAAGTTTTTTTTTAACACTAGGTTTATGGATGTTTCTTATATAACTATCTCTACGAACACGCTTCAATTTGACGCATGAACCAATACATATAACAGCATTTACAGAGATGCCAACTTCCTCCTGACAGCAAATATATATTTTAAAGTGGTAGTTTATCAATTGTGATTCTTGGTTTAATAAATTCAATTTAGTAGATTTTTATCCATCACTATTTCTAAATAATTCGTAGGCTTATATACTTCACCGCTTCGTATTTGCAAAATATCTGCACTTGGAAAGCAATTTAATTATATACTATAGGAAAAAATATGAGATATATATTTATGAAATGTTCAAGTATTTTATTTTTTAATACTCGAACTAAGCAACTGAAACCTTCAAAATCTGACATAATTGACATTCTGCGTTTGTTCTTTCTATTATTGCTAATCGGCAACAGTTGTTTATCGCTTGTTTCATTTGAGATAACGGATCGAAGTATTGTCGGTACATTCCTATTTATTATTGATGTGAAGTTTGCATGGTTACGTTACTCAAAAGTTTGTCTAAATTACGATAGCGTCAAATTGACGCATATCCGTAGAGATAGGTATACCACAAAGATAATTCCAATATTTCAACGCTTTTGAAGAAAGTAGACTTCAATATATACTTACCTCAATCAATGGATGAAAGTCATTACAAGAGATAAAATAAAAATGCGAACGGGTTTTGTAATTTTTCTTATAAAATTCACAATGAGTCAAAATGACGCGTCCCGTAAACCTACTGTTAAAATCACTTTGAAAATCTTCTATAAATAAAAATTGCATACGTTTTTTTAAACTTTAATAGAATAAAATTATTATATAATAATATAATAGAATAAATATTAATAGAATACTAAACTTAGAAATTATTATTTTTTCATTATCAAGATAAATTTAAAAACTTATATCCAAATATACCTGCTTTTTCCAAATCTGTTAAGAAGGTATCCGTTATGTTACTCTGTCCATAAAGAGCACTCCGTTTTTCTTCAGAAATAATTCTTAGAGTTTTTGCTAAATCTAATCTTTTGTATACATCTCCTTCTTTGTATACATCTCCAGTTTCAGGATTAGCAAACACATTCCTGGAATAAAATACACATTTCGAAAAGCCAAATTTACTAAATGTTAGCTTGTTAACAATATTTCGAAATGCTATTCTCACAATTTTTAATTTTTTTGTTAATATTAAAACTGTGTTAATATTTTAACGCATTGTTAGCATGCTTGTATGTTCATAGCATTTATTGTTTTTACATATATTACTGATACACATACGTAAGTTGATTTAAAAATGCATGATAGCATGATGCATGATTTAAAAATGCATAATGGCAGTATAAATTCGACACGAACTATGTACATACCAATTAAAAGAGGAAGCTTCTAAGTTTTTAAACGTGGATTATAAGTGTTAAATGTGTCTCACCCTCGTTGTACAGCATACATCTAAATGGTTCCCAAACTCCGTTCACACGCAAAAATGTTTAAAATGGTGGCAACATTTCTATTTGATTCTCATACCTGCCAACTTTTAATCCCTTCTATTATCATTTTTCCCACTGGTATTAAAATGGAATTAAAATTTCAATTTTAAGCAAAAAAATAAGTTGTGTTTGAAAAAACTTAAGCTGACAGCCATGATAGTAACGCATACTAATATATGTGCTTAATTTTTTTAAGAATAGTGGTGATCAAAATCATTTAAAAATTAGGTTTATAAAAGAAAAAATAGTATATATTTACTACCACTTTAAATATGAAAATAAAATTTTACAAGAATCAGTCTTGTTCGAACAAATTTAATTTTATTTGATTTTGAATACCACTACATTTAAGTAGTATAATATTATATGGTATAGGAGTTGGCTAATTAACAAGTATATATGTCTGCATGCCAATGTCATGGCTGAAAGTCCTTAAGTAGCAAGACGGAAGAGAACAAATATTGGTACAAATAACATTTCTTTCTAACAATTTTATAGAGAGAAATATAATATGGTGCGAATGGCATTTCATTCCGGCAATTTTTTCGAGAAAAATAAAATATCTGTAACTATCAAGGTTTCTTTCATATTTTTAGCATATATAAAACTGATTCTTTTTTTTATAGATAAAGTTAGATATTGTTGAATAGTTAAAAAAAAAGATGTAAACTCCTCCCGAAAACTAACTTTAACTGTGGTTTTACCACCAGGTATTCCTCTTTTCCGACTCGCTTTCACCCCTGGTCAATGTATAAAAAATTTCAATGTTACTTAGATTGTATTCTACAATGTATTAGATTTTCACAACAATTCCAAAATCACTTTTTTGAAGAGCTTGAAAGATGGCAGTTATGCTACAAGCTTGTATTCCTAAGTGCAGTGCACTAGGCTGGATTCGTTAGTAAAGGTAGGACGAAAATAATATCCTCAACATAGCCCAGCAGGAAAAAAGTTATATGGCTTGACAATAGAAGCTATTGCTTACAACTTACCAAGTCGCTTTATTACTCAGAACTTATAACTGCTGTGGAAACAAAATGAAAGTGTACCTAACCACACCTAATGCAACGGTAAAAAAGAAATTGAACCATTCTTTTTTCATTAATATTTATATGTATTTATTCATTATATGTATACTACTAAGTTTCTACCGTTTTTTTTTCTTTTAATTTTAACATTTCGTTTGTTATTAACTGTTTTGATCATGTCTTATACCATTTGAAAGAGGATGGATCAGTTGGATTGAATACGGACCATTTGAATGGAAGATGGAGAAGAGGGGCTTATAGACCTTAACCCTTTAGCGCCGACTGTCACAAATACGTGCCAGCGTAAAACCGTATCAATCAGGGAAAAAAGATAAAACTGGTAATCAAAGTAATTCTTTAACCGTTTATTTGTGGGCGGAGTTATAATTGTTTGATTTATTTAATTCACCATTACTTTGTTCAAAATAAAACTATTTAGTTATACTTTGAATTAACATTGATTATATATATGATTAAACTAACAATAACTAAAGTAAAAGCAAAGTCTGTCAAAGTAGCAACGACTACATTTAAGTTACCGTTTTTTATTTAATTACAACTTGATTCTGATTTTATACGAATGCTTTTCTGAATCCCCAGTCCCCAAGGGGTTAATTGAGCATGCAAGCGTAACCACAATTGTTAATTCGCTACCATTTTACACATCGTTTGGAGATGGGATTTTTGAGTGGGAATCTATGTGAATGATAGAATAATTAAAAACCGATACATTTTTAAATTTTCAGTTAAAAAAAGTATTTAAGAATGTAAGTAGAGTAAAATATATGAACCTTATATGCTCACGGTCTAGTATTTTTTCTCTGTATTTACGTAATGCTCTGGCTAAATGACGGTTGACTGTAATGCCTTCTTCACACATTTTTATTGTTGGAGGAAAAAGATCTTCCCACGGTAGCTTTCCGAATTCGTCATGAACAGAAACATATCCAGCTAACTCACCAGGTACAGCTATAGACAGAGGGCCTGCAAAAATGATTAAGCAATAACTAAAGAAGTCAGGATAATATGATTTCTATTGCATTTTCAGAAATCATTTATACCTTTATAAAAGTGAAAAAAAGAACATATATGATGATCCTATTGTGAATAAAGGGGCCATCCTGGCCGAGTGGTACCACCCGCCAAACGCTATGCCAAGCGTGGAGGTAGCGGGTTCGAATCCCGCTGTTACCCTGGATGTATCATTGTACTGCCCTTCTATTTGAAAAAGGCTTATAAGCCTTAATTGAGCACACAAGCCTAAAAATGTTTGTGGTAACTATAAATAAATTGAAAAAAGAACCTTAGGCATACCTGCCAACTTTTGATCCCTTCCATTACGATTTTTCCCAGTGGTAGTAAAATGGAATTAAAATTTCAATTGCAAGCAAAAAAATACGTTGTGTTTCAAGAAACATTAGCTGACGACCATGATAGTAACGCATATTAATATATAAGCTTAATTTTTGTAAGAATAGTGGTGATCAAAATCATTTAAAAATTAAATTTATAAAAGAAAAAATAGTATATATTTACTACCACTTTAAATATGAAAATAAAATCTCCGTTTAAATACGGGAGAGTTGGCAGATATGCTTAGGCCATAACGCAACGCAGAGATGCCAACTGCTGCGGATATGACAAAATATTTTTTAAAAAAAAACGGTAGAGAACTACAACCTAAAGTTCGCCGATTTTCAGTTAATTTTGCTAACCTTTTTGAAGACTCTACACGCATACTTTTCAACTTTTATGCTTTTCAAGAGTTTTCCTAATGGTAGGGTAAAGCCCCCTCACGATTTCTTATAGGTAGTCCGATTAGACCCCTATGAAGGTAAACCAGTATACAAAGGAGCCATTTAATAGAAAATCTATTAAAAATTAGAAAGTGGTGGCAAATATATGTCCAAAATATTGTTTAATTTATGAATATGATTGGTTTTTCTTATTTACTTGTAAACCACTACAGATTCAATTCTCAAATATACATGAACAATTTCTGTCAAGTACTTTTAAAATAGAATTCGGGTTGATGCGCACATCTTTCGCTTTTTAAATATTCTGCGCATTTGGCTTTTTAAATATTCTGCGCAGACTACGTATGAAATCCCGTGTGAAGGCTTTCTGATGTAGGTGGTGATGGAAAAGCCAATGGAATTGAGATTGTATGTTGGTGTTTCGCATAAATTTAGCCAACAATTAAAAAAAAACTGTTGGCCTGGAAAGTGTAACTGGGCAACCAAGGCGAAAAATTTTTCTACCACTTTAAATATAAAATCTTCCGGAAAAACCGTAAGAGTCAGCAGTCTTACGGTTTCGATCTTACGGTTTATATCTGCAATAAAGTTGCATTGTATATGAAAAATTCTAAACTTTGATTATGTAGCGGGGAAAAAATAATTTAAAATGAAATCATGAAACTAAAAATAACTTAAATTTTGCTACCAATCGAAAATATTTTTTTTTAATAAATAAATTCGAAATTTATTTATAAAAATTAGTTTTTGAGAAGAAGTGGTAATTAACAGAGCCGCAAAGAGCAATATTCGGTTGTGAATTTTGACAACGTTAGACTCTGGTGAAATTCTGTGTCATGTCTTTTAGACTTTTATAGGTTTCATCTGTTATTTTAACCGTTGATGAAACTTTGAGTGCAAAGGGCTTACACAGTATGTGTTTGCATTAAACTAAAATGGAATTGGTACACAGTAGTAAAGACAATAATGAATGTAGCTCTACCAATTTTAGCTGCTGTAGCGTTTCCTTCAAACATATTTTCAGTTGCTTTACGGGGTGCAACTTCACGGGCATCTATAAAATGAGTAGTGTCTTGAGCCCTGTAAAGAAAATATTTAATTGATTTTTTTATTTAATTAAATACAAAAAAAACAATATAATAACAAATAGGAAATAATAAAATTACTAAGTTTATTTTTATTTATTTATTTTTGAAAAATGTACATAATAATTCTGGCATCTAGTATACTAAGAATTTAAATACCATTTGTTTCACTCAATTCTCACAATTTGTTTCACTCATACCAATTGTTTCATTCATGTGAGGTGAATACATCTATAAATTTCTGTTATAATTGTGATCCACTCATTTCAGATAATCAAAGAGTAACAATAATTCAGCATTGAAATTTCTTTAATTAACAAAATTAATTACTGATAAATTTTGAAAGAAAAATATTTTTTTCAAATACTTTTTTTTCGATTTTATATTTTAGTAATAATATAATACCGACGATGTAGGAGATTTTTTAGTAACTTTTAGACTGTTTTTCGTAATTAAAAAATAACAATATATATTTTTGTCCGTAATTAGAGTGCCGGAAAAAATGTATAAAAGGGACACATGTGTCTCATTTTCGTCAAATAGTTAAAAGTAAGCAGTTTTTTCTTTCTAAAGTGTTTATAATAAAATGATAGTTATAAAAAAGCATGGTTTAAATGGCATGGTTTAATGTTCCGTTACCCAATAACTATAAACGTGCAAAAAGTACTACTTCACTACAAGCTCTTACATTTTTTATAGTAGAATCGAGACAGCTTTAAACAGTGTTTTCTTTAAATTCTTTCAATCTATAGCATTATTACTTAACATTTTTGGTTAATTTTGTAATTTGCCTCTAAACACCATAAAAAGTTAATTGCAGTCTTATCATTTCATAAATTCTAATTGGACAAAAAAAAAAAAAAAAAAAAAAAAAAAAAAAAAAAAAAAAAAAAAAAAAATACTGCGAATATGATCTTTAATTAACAAAGGAGTTCTTGGCATATTTGGCAGACAAAAAGAAGCAAGGCATTTCTAGTGCAGCAAGGAATATATTTACGTTTTAGGGAAAAATTTCTTCTGGTTGTAGATCATGGTAAAGTCTTCAATGTTTCGAAATTTTGATTTAAAATTATTTTCCTTATGCTAAGTAAAGAGCTTACATAAAATACCACTTTCTTTCAGTTCCCTCTTGGTGAAGCTTTAAAAATGTTAGCAAGTTTTCCAAAAATTCAGATATCATAAGTTTCTAATTTCCTATTACTCTATAAAATATTTTACAAAAAACGTAGTTGTTGCAATCCAGTAACCGGAGTGTTTTCTGTTTACCAGAAAGCCATGGAACTCAAAGCTTACCAATTTTTCGACCAACGGAATGATGGTGGATGATAAATCTTATAATTTACAATTTATTCCAAAATGTAAATAAGTATTTACAGTTTTATATAAAAATAAACACAGAAAAAAGAAGAACTCGAGATAACATTTTATCATTTATCGCGCATAATAATGTCTTCTACTAATAAATTCACTGTTCACGACATAAATTGAATGCGCAGATTTGACTGACTTTCCTAAAAAGATATGATATTTAATGCACTCATATATTACGCAATTAAATGGCACGCTCATAATTTTTATCTTTATCTTGACTGTGTAATAAATTCTTACACAATTTGTTTAGGACTTACGAAGAGCTTATTGTAAATCGCAGTTTCTTTGTTTAAGATAAGATTAGCTTATAAACTGATAATTTTTTTGGAGAAATTTCAGCTTCACTAGAATATAAAAAAATAAATTTCTGTTCAACGTAAGTGTGAGATTTATAACCAGCTTTTCTAAAATTTCAAGGAAGTGATTCCATAAAATTTGTAATGCTGAAATGCTTGGAAAAGCAAAACAGAAACAGATTGTTCTGGAAATTAGAAATGGATTGGTCATGTTCTACGTAAACCTAAAGAGTTTAAGAGTGAGACAAATTTTCAATTCGAACCCTCAGGGCAATAGAAAAAGAGGAAAACCTAAAAATGCTGGGCGCAGGACGATTGTAAAAGAATTGAGAACTATAGGGAAGACATGGAGAAAGGCAAAATATCTGGCACAAATAGAGTGAGATAGAAAGCTATGATAGAAGTCCTACGCTCCAATTCGCAGTAAAGAGGAATAAGTATGTGTATGTTGTCTGAAATATTTATTTAGTTTAAAAACTTTGCGGCAGGCCTTAAAGTGAGACGGAAAAGAGAGAAAACTGGTAGTAGAATTATTTCAAATTTAGATAATTTTTGAGAGAAGTAAATTTATCTTTAACAATAAACAATTCACAGCTATTTAAATTTTCTTAGAAAGGAAGCAATTCAGTATATTGATTGTATTCGTTAAAAAATTGGTAGTTACGAATATTTTATTATTCCCTAAAAAATTAAAAAATAAAATTAATTTGTTACTAGTTTTTACACTTTTCCGTCTTGACATATATAGATTTTCAGCCCTGGTTAGGTGGCATTATCTAGGCCATTTAGGCCTCAGATGCCCAGTTCTACAACAACGAACGAACGAGCTGGCATTATTGCTGAAATAAAAATAAAAAAAACGAAGCTTGGGATTAGCTGATATGTGGGTGCTACATCTTCTATAGTTAAGTGAGGATAGATGAAATTTCTAAGAAGAAAAAATAATAATTTTGCTAACTATTTCCCAGGGAAGCTTATTTTCGATTTTGTAATCTTACAAGCAGGGAATTAATAATATGGTCTTTCACCAGATATTAATAAATCAAGTGTACAAACACCTGCCTACTGGCCAGGATAGCCAGGTTTGCAGGGAGCTGGACTCACGTTTGTGTGAACCGGAGTTCGAATCCAGACGGCCGAAGACTCCCGTGTAGTAAAAGATGACTGGTGCACGTTAAATTTTTCGGGTCACAAAGTCCTCCACGTTCCCAAAACAAATCGATACCTCTGGGTGTGCTGAAATGGAGATTGATCATTCTCTGGTTCAGGTCAAAACTACGATCTGTGGGCTTATGAATGGGTCTGCCCTATAAACGGATGTGACGTATGGGTGTGGCAGAAGTTGAATTCATGGCCATAGATGGCGCCACTTGAAAACAAGAACAATCGCACCCCCTATGCATAATGGCCGACAACAATAACAACACCTGCCTACTCTCCTAATACAGTGTTGCTACGGGAGACTAAGAATACAAAGAGTAGTGGCTAACAGGAGTTCCAATTTTCAACGCTTTTTGTAAGAATTTACATTTATATAAATTGTATTTTTTATTCAATAAAACTATATATATATATATATGCTTGACATCAAC
>NC_092212.1:45710363-45753500 GCF_043381705.1 Parasteatoda tepidariorum | reverse complement strand
CTTGGCAGCGCACCGGAGTAAAAACTGGTAACAATAAATTTCATTTTTTAGTTTTTTTCCGGGAATAATAAAAATCCATAACTACCAATTGTTTTTAACGGATGCAATTTTTATATTGAATTGCTTCTTCGCCGTGATAAATTTCCTTACAGTGAATTTTTATTGTTGAGAATAGATTAACTCTTCCCGAATATTATCTAATATTGAAATAATTCTTCTACCAGTATTTTCTCTTTTCTGTCCCGCTTGCAGGCGCAACACCCGTCGTGATCGTGTTAATAATATAACTATAACCTTACATCACATAAGGCAGACCGCATACTGAGGAGGGAAGTGATAAGAAAGATACATACAGCAGGCCTGCCAACTACTACGTTTTTTGTAAAATATTTTATAGAGTGGTAAACATTCAAAAACCAAAGCTTTCAGAATTTATGGTATTTTGCCAACATTTTAAAAGCTTCATCACAAAAGAACTGGTTCACAGTGGCGTTAGATATGAACTTTTAAATCTTTTATATGTAGTGGCGTGGAAAAAAAGTTTAAATGGATAAAGAAAAAATATACATTAAAACATTAATGTAGCTCTACCACTAGAATAAATTTTTACAAAAATCATGAAAAATTGGCAGCCCTAGTATAAGTGACAAATTCTTAAAAATTTACTTCAAAATGAGCAGAGGTGATGTGCGCATGCTAATGTATAATAGTTCAACATTAGAAACTGTTTTCCTTTTTTCTTCAGTCTTGATATTTTTAAAATTTTCGATATGAATGACAAGATTTATGTTTGGCAACATCTATTTTCTCTTTTATATTTTTATTCACTTTTTATCACTTTTGAATTTTTTATTACTTTTTTTTATTACTTATTGAAGTTAAGCGTAAGTTTAGAAAATGAAAATACACGAGAGAGAAATTTTTCTACAACAATGGATAAATAATTATTATTTGAAGAGGAAAAAATTAAAAAAAGAAAAGCACTTAAATTCGCCATAACTTTCGAACAAATAGGAATTTCAATAGAAACTCTTGTTCAGTTTATAATTCAAAATGCTCCTTTCAGCATATAAAGTTTTAACTATGTACTTGCATTTGCAGTAGATCAGCCAAGATGGTTATTTTTACTTCTAGTGTAATGCTGAGCAAAATAAGCGACAAAAAATTTGCAAAAAAGAACTTTAACTCGCAACAACTTTCGAACAAATAAGAATTTTTTAAAAAAGTGTTAAGATCATACGCAAATACGGCCTGTAGAGAAGCCCTTACTGAATTTTCTCCTTCAAGTTTAACAGTTAATAATTCTCGAAACAATAATTGAATCGTATTTTTTTTTATTCTATCGAGCTTCTTATACAATTTACACTACATCTTCTTAATTACAAGTTTTAATGTCTTACATATTTTGAACAGCAAAGCAAATTGTAACGTAAAGCAAAAAAGAGAGAAAAAAATTTGCAAAAAAAGCACTTAAAATTGTAATAACTTTCAAACAAGTTGGAGGTTTGAAAAAAAACTATCTATTAAGTTAATAAACAAATTCTGCCAAAAAACAGTTAATTATTCTTGAAGTGATTATCGAGTGTATACTTTTTTTATTATTCTGTCGTTATTCCTGTACTCTTTTCTACACATCTTAATCATTTCAAATTTCTAAGTCTTATAGTTTTTGCTTTGCAATACAAAATATAACGTTATGTTAAACACCTAAAACAGGATCGGTGGATTTTTTAATATAGAGAGAATTGGACATTGTTAACGCTAAAAGTTCAGATGTTCCTTTGCATTTTAAGATGAGATTTACAAGGCAAATAACTATTCATTTTATTTCCGACAGTGGTTCTCTCGATTATCAACAGATGGCAGTACAATAAGAGGCATTTACTATTTCCTCTGGCTGATAGAAATGAATTGAGTTACACTAATCTGCGTTGCTACGACGTCCTGATATGACGTCAACGGAGGAACGCAAGACTTCCGGTTTGATTTGTTTTGTTTTTTCGAACAGTAGTGGGTGAATTCTCAAAAGAAATTACGGCCAGCAATTAAAAATATCAATTATGATTAATTTGATATCGAATAGAATATTATTAAATTCACAGAATTAAAAAAATCAAATACTTCGATGAAAATTAAATTTTTTCCTTGAATTTATGGAATAAAAAGTCAGAGTAATTGAAATAACAGATGAGTGATACGGCAATAAAATATATCATCAAATAGGTGAGTCTTACTTTCCAATAACAGCACATGGTGCTGCATCTGTTGAAACAGCCGCTGTGTCATATTTTCCCAATTTAGAACTCGATATAAATTCAGGCAGCCAATGTTTTTCATCTTCGGTGGTTTCGTTGGATGGTAAAATAAAACAAACAACGACGACGGCGATGATTAGTGTTAAGAGTACAAGAGCAACAGCAACGGACACTTTTACTTTGATTGTGAGGCTTCGTCTGAAATTTAAATCATATAATGTAAGACATATATACAAAGGTGAAATATTTGACGGTCAGCAGTGTTTTTTTCTTTCTTTTTAAATTAGCATAAATGATGGAAAGATTTCCGTGTCAGAGTACCTGAATCAAAATATTAGATAGCTACTATTCTAAGAGTATTAATTCTTAGTCACACCCCAAGAAACCACTACATTTATATAAATTTTTTTGTTGAATTTTTTGTAAGTACCAAACTTTTGGCGCTTTTGTAACCGAACTGATGTTCTTTACTTTACTTTATTTACAAAAAATGGGTACCTGGGGAACTGATGTTCTGATACCGAAAGAGTCCCTTCCCTTTTTACAAAACCAGGAAAAATTTGTAATGTGGTGACTGTTCTAATTACTCAAAAAAAGATAACTATTTTTATTTGTTAAAATAATTCATAAAACCTTGACATTATTAGTTATTTTGAAATAGCCTTAAAAGCTGTTTTTCATTCCTCATTGCAAAAGCATTTTATTTGAAGAAATAATTTAAATTATTATTTAAGATACATTATGAGTGAATATCTGAAGGATTAGAAAGAAATGTATGTAATGAAATTTTTTTTCGGTTATAAGTTGGAGCTTCGAGCTTTGAAACCTATGCTTTAATTAAGTTGGTACGTTTAAACCTACATTTAATTTGCAAGTTTAAACTTACATTTCTCTTTGCACTCAATCAAGAAAAGAAAAGAAAAAACTCAATCTTATGTTTGCGAGTATATGGATGTTTAATTTCAAAAAGTTACATGATATCTGATAAATGGGAAACATTGTATGGCAAATAGTTGAATCAAGTCTCGAGCCGTGGTAGTTCAGGGGATACAGAGTTCGCATCCAGTGAGGTGTCTCAGGTTCGAATCCCAGCGGGGGGCTGGTTGATGCGAAGTATGCTTCCACCTCACACCAAGCATAGTGCTGACTTAAAATATCTTCAGTGGTAGTCAGATCATGGGATAGAGTCCCTTTGCAGCTGGGCAAACCAGGGGATGTTTTTGCGGTTTTCCTCTTAATGTAACTCAAATGCGGGTCAGTTCCATAAAAAGCCTTCCACGAAAGCTAGTTTGTCCTCAACTTGATCCAAGACTTCCCTTGTCTTCTGGGTTGGATTCAAAATTACTTGACTACGGAGCGAAGGATGTTAAAATCTTCTTTCATTTTTCAGTACCACTATAATTCAAAAAGCAATCTAATAAAAATGTTGCAATCCTACAGAATGTTTTACAAAATCGCTGGTATTAAAACGTAAACGACCTTATTAACGTCCTTTCCTCATTTTTGTCGATCCAAATTTTGCATGGGTAAATATGAAAGGTTGAAACAAGATCTTCAAATCGTGACAAGAGTTTTGTCATGAAAAATCTGCTAATAGAAAGACTGTTTACATGGAGTTATTATAGAAATGCTTCCATGTGTTTTTCCAACCTCTGTAAATCTTTATGAAACAAGAAGCACAAAAGAAATCAATAAAAGTTGTGACTAATGAAATGTTAGAGCGATTGCTTCTTACATCTTTTAGTTCTGAAGCAATTTTTATTTCTCTCTCAGTTTCCATATTAACAAATTTACTTTTTTAACTTTAATAAAATTAATTAGAATCAAGACAGAAAAATAATGTTTCAATCGAAAAGTTGTTTGAGATCTTCATGATTTTACGACGTGTTCAACCGCAGAGTGGACTCCAGTCGTTAATAATCGATGGCCAATTACAATAACAATTACAATAATGATCTTTTTCTCTCGTTTTTTTTAATCTTTTTTTAAAATTTTATTTATTCTTTTTTGCAGCTCAATATTACATAGTTACTTTTAACATGGAATATAAAGCAATTTTTTATAGCAATAAAAAGATTTGTTTTTACTTTAAGCAAAATTTAGGTCATAGCTATCTATATTCTAAAAAAATATCAAATTTTGTCAGACTCCCATGTGAATAGTGCATAATTTATAAAAGTAGAGTTTATTAAAGTAGGTATGGTATAGATCAGTATGTAGGAAAGTCACTAAAGTATGATATGGAATGAAAAAGAACATTATTTAACATTTGCTTTCATTTTAAGATTTTAAGTAAAATTTAAGTAATAGTTCACTATTGACAAATTATATAATAATACTCTTAAGTGGTGCCATGATTCGAACTGTATTTCAACAACTATTCAATCAACAATCGTTGGCAACAATCTTTAATTTATGACTGGTCTCAATGCAAGCAATCTGTTTTAAATGGCCGATATTCAGTAGTTAAGCAAAAATTCTTAAAAGAAATGAAACGTTTGTGATATTTTAATACGTGGGCAATCTATGAACTTAGTAGCTACATTTGAATAATTTTGCAATGGTTATTGATACTAATGACTTCAGGATTTTGTTTGAATATTTTTCAGAGATTTCAGAATATCAATTAACATATACTTACCAAGCATTTTCTTCTTAATACGTTGAATGCCATGGGGTCACCGGTGATCGGCACTGAGATTGTTCGCAGAGCAAAGGGGATCACCGGTGAAGCCAATACTTTTAGAAGCACATAATTTGAGTAAATTTTTAATTTGTTTTAGATTATTATCGTTACTACAATGGTTTGAATAAATTAATGCAATATAGAACACACAAAAATAGTTTTATTTATATACACAGAGATGCCACCTTGCTCCGGACAGCAAATACATATTTTTAAATGGTAGTTTATCAATTGTGATTCTTAGTTTAATAAATTCAATTTAGTAGATTTTTATCCACCACTATTTCTAAATAATTCGTAGGCTTATATAATTCACTCCTGCAAAAAGCCAAATATTTGCAAAATTTAGTTTGTAGTTATCTACCGTTTTCTTCTCATTATTTTGGCGCGTCCGGAGCAGTTGGTATCTCTAGATATGTCATGCTAAACCTTTTAAAAAAAACTAGAAAAATCTGTTTATTATTTGCAAATTTAGTTTGCAGTTTACCGCTTGGCCAGACGGGTAAACCATGAAAAATTAGAGTGGCATTCAATGTGTTAAATCAGTACCAGTGTAGACTATATTTGAGGGTGCCCCTTGATTCTCGCCAAGTTGTGATCGCAATTGATCGCCAAGCTGGGCGAAGTTGAAACCCAATCGTGATTCTGAGTGGCTTAGATTTTAGCGTTATTTTTAAATGTTCAACGGTACATGCAATTTCAGAGGTCCGTTAGTTCTACGTTGGATACCGGCTGGCAACGTTACTTTTGAATCTGGTCAATAAGATCGAAGGTATGTGGGCAGTCATGAAAAGGGATTTAAGAAAAAAATGTCACCGCTAGTCCGGTATTACAGACGCCATTTTCGATTCGTATTTCGTCAAATTTATGTGGCGATGGAGGTACACAGATTCTATTCATGATAAATTTAAACAGTATCTAACTGTTATTAGATAATTCTGTGCAACTAAATCTGAGAATATTCAAGCTTAATGAAGAAGTGGGTTGTTTTTTTTCCTTTTCTTTCTGCGCCTACTCCATTAATTTTTGCTTCGATTCAAAATCCTTTTTATTGGGTTTATTAATTTTGCTTATATTGGTTTCATTGCAAGTTTTGACCGATATTTTGTTGAAATTTTTCAATGTTTCATTGAAATATCATTATGCTTTGGCCGCCATTCCTGTTACCACGGTGTTCCACGCAAACAGGAATACCGCCAAACACAAGTCGCCAATTTCGCCAAGGGGCACCTTCAAGTATATTTTTCCCCAGTACCAAATTAGTTTTAAAAAAATGTAAATTTCGCAAACTCTTAAATCATGTTCTTCTTCGTAATGAATCTTCCACCAGTAATCTCTTAATAAACCTAATTATTTTCATTGTAGTAGTACAATTGTACTGGTGTTGATTTATTGTTACTTACGACACCACATACTTGAAATGTATCAACTTATTTGGGACGAAAGTTTCGACCAAAATGAAGAAACTAATTTGTGACAGAGGAGTGTATTTTATGAAAATTTTATACTGACGATTAAATTGACATATATTAATTAACTTATAGAAAGAAGTGAAAAGTAGTTCTTCAAAAAGTAAATTGATTATAAAATTTCAGATGTAATATATAATGTCCAAAAAGTATCAAGAAATTATCCTAAAACATGCGGGGTACAAAAAATCGTACTCCTAACTATAGTACTTACTAAAATACTTTAGATTCAAGGCTTCAACATTTTTTCTTATTTATCAATACGTTTCCAGAAAATTCTACTTCAGAAAATTCTACTTCAGAAAATGCTATGAAATTTAGAAAAATGTAAAAGATTATGAGCTCCATCCTAAAACAGCGAGATTTCTATAATATTTAAAAGTAATAATCAAAATGTTAACGCTAGCTTTCTCTAATTTCTTTCTTGTTTTCGAAACGTTATTTTTTATGCATTACTAATGTTAACCTTCATATTTTTAATTTAATTAAAGTAATTACAGCGGCGTTAAATATACTTTCTTTTTGGTACGCCTCTGTGTAACTTGGCGTGAAAAAACTGGGGCAAAATATAGCTTTCAATTTAAAAATGTTCTGCACTATTGAAACAGTAAAATCAATATAAATAAAACCCTGAGTGACCTACAATGGGATACCTGCAAGTGGCGTAGTGTGGATTACTTGATCATGATTGGTTGATGAAAGGTGGCATTTGATTACGTTAGCAATTGTTCTTTCCTCTCCATTCGAATAAGCCAAGCCCGTCAAGTATCAATTCTCTTTTAGTGACATATTCCATATCCTTACACAAAGATTCTTTCACAAATATTCCAATATATATTTCTTATTTAACACAAAGACAGGGCTATTCAGAACATAAACAAACTAATTATGCATCGAAGCTGCCAGGTACACAAACCAAAAATATACCACGGTAACAATAAAATATACAAACAAATAATAAATCTAAGTTAAGTAAAAGACGTAGACGAGAAACAATTATATTTCGACAAATTCAAGATGCAATACCGGCACTATATTTTTTTAACTTCACGATAATTAACATTTTAATAATGTGGAGGAACTTAGCTTAACTTTAACACGCCATTTTGCTTGTTACTATCTGCTGGCGTTGAAGTCATGGGTCATATGTATGGGTTTCCGAGATTTTTATCCTCTTAAAATGCAAAACTCCAAATCAATGCTATTGCGATTTTTACATTTAACATTTTTAGGTTCTATATAATATATTGGGTATTTAGAACCTATATAATATGTAGTCGTACCTATATAATATATTTTTACAAATTTATAGGCAAACAAACGCAACGCACAAGCTCTCTAATTTCAACGTTGCGAAGAACTTTGTTTCTACTAAATGTTTGAATATTTTCTTGCGAAGAAAAAAGATCTGTCATTTGTTTTGAAAGTACAATGTGCTAAGTCATGTAAAGATCAGATATTAAGCATCATTAGCAGCCTTGGAGTAGCAAATTCAATTTCGATGCTGTTAAGAACTGTATTGTGCATTTGAAATTATTCAATGCATTATAAAATTATTATGAACAATAATTGTTTCAAATTTTTTTTTTATGATTTAAATGTTTTCATCACAATAGAGAAGTAAGAGCAGTGGAGCAGGAGATAGAGTGATCGCCTCCTAATTAGGTGACTTGGATTCGAATCCTAGCAATGGCAGTTAGATCGAATACCGCACCCGGCTAGCACCGACCACAGTGCTGATGCAAAATATCCTCAATGGTAGACGGATCATGGGTTAGACTCCTCTTGCCTACAGGCTAAACGTGGAGGTTTCCATGGTTTTTCTCTTTATGTAACCCGAGTTCGGGTTAGTTCCATCAAAAAGTTCTTCACGAAGGCAAATTTTTCCAAATACTTGATCCAGGAGTTCTCTTGTCTTCTGGATTGGGTTCAAAATTAAGAAGCTACGGAGGCTGTAAATGCAAATATTAAATCGGCTGTTCAAGAACAGTTATACACGGAGAAGTAAAGATGCATGAGTAATTAAGAACATCTCTTTTTTATGAAGATATTTATACTTTAGATTTTAAAATATTTTATGACTCAAAATATTTTTTTAGCTAAATTGTTTTAGCTATATTTTATGTTTTGAAGTAAATATTTTATTTTATATAATGGCTTTGTTCAGATATAACCAGAGCTAATGACAAAGCGTAGCAGATCGCTTCAACCGTTGTTTGTTTAGAGGGCCACACCAACATATCAGAAGCAGCTTTGCTTTTGTGCCAATCCATTTCAGAAAAAAACTTCATTCGTAATAGCAGGGCTGTCAACTTTCTACGCTTTGTTGATACTTTTCTTTAGCGTTAGCAAAGTTTATGTTTTAATGTTTTATTTTCTCTTTAAAATTTTTTATTTAAAGTCAATCTCAACACCACTACTTGTGAGTGATTCAAAAGTTCGTACTGAAAGCCACTTTCGTTTTAGTTAACTTGTGGTGAGGCTTTTAAAATTTTGACAAAATTTACCAATATTTTGAGAGTTTTAGTATTTGATTGTCTAACACTTTATGAAATATTTCCAAAAAAGCACAGTAGTTGCCAGTATTGGGCAATGTATTACGTTATTGATCTAGTTAGGCCTTCCAATGATGACTTCAAACTCAATAAAGGTTCTTTTGCAAACAAGCTCACACTACAGACTATAGTGTGAGCGTACAGAGCACATACAGACTATAGAACGCGTTTGTTTTTTTACTGTCGTCTTCACACAACTTTCACGAGTGTTTTAGATTGTTCCTGGTTTAGTGCACGAAGCGCGCGGCTTTTGATTGCAATAGCGATGGTGATTGCGTGGTGACACAGAGGATAAAGCCCTCGCCTTTTAATTGGGTGATCCTGTTTCGAATCCCAAAGAATTTTACACCTGGCTTGTACCAACCGTAGGGCTGAAGTAAAATAACCTCAGTGGTAGTCGAATCATGGGTAAAAATTCCCTTACCGTCAGGATGACCATGGTTGGTTTACGTGGTTTTCCTCTCCATATAACGCCAATGCAGGTTAGTTCCTTCAAAAAAAATCCTCCGCGAAGGCGAAGTATTCCCAATTCTTGACCCAAAAGTTCCCATGTTTTCTTGATTAAGTTCAAAATTACAAGGCTACGGAGATTAAATATGGTAGTCCCACGCTCAAAAATTGGGTCCGATGTTCAATGACGGCTATAAAATAAAATAGGGATATTGCATAGTAGGTAACTACCGAGGAAAACGAAATATATCAACTGCGACCTTCTTTGGAGATAACATCAAAGGTGTTAGGTGAAATATTTTTTTTTGTTGTCATGGATATAAATTGACAAATATTTTGCTACGGTATGAAGAAAAAGTGTAAAACTTGTAGGTTGATTAAGGTACTTAAAAGTAAATAGCATACTTTGAATTCTTAGAACATATTCATGAAGTGTTTTGTCCCAGCAAGTGTGCCAATTGGTCTGCTTTATGCGAAATATTTTACCTAGTAGCAGAGAATTTCAAATTAACAGTTGCCAAAATTTGGTTAATTTCGTTACTACCGTGAAAGGCTTATCGTAAGGAAACAAACTAATACAAAGTGGCGTTTTATGTATACTTTTTAATTATTTATACGTAATAGTATGCAAATTAGCTCGTAATCAAATTAACTACATACAGAATCATACATTAGAACATAAATTTTGCTACTTGTATGAAAAATGTTCTCACAAAGCAGAGCAAGTTGGCATCTTTGGTCCTAAGTATCCTGGCTTAAGGTTTTAGCTAAGAGGTTTCGTTGCAATTAAAGTTTTTTTTCAAATTTCAAAAGCAATATAGTAGTTATTTTAAAACTTAAATTTTAAAATAAACATTAAAATGGGCAACAAAAATCTAAAAATTTGATTATGAAAGAAATCCTACGGACTGCCGCAAAGAAGTAATAATAAATACGGAGAAATTTTTTTTTTAATGGAGTAGCTTCTGACGGCAAGCGTTTAGGTTCAAAAAAAAAAAAAAATTGTGCTTTAACCCTTTCGCGCCGACTGTCACAAATACGTGCCAGCATAAAACCGTATCAATCAGGGTAAAAAGATAAAACTGGTAATCAAAGAAATTCTTTAGCAGTTTATTTGTGGGCGGAGTTATAATTGTTTGATTTATTTAATTCACCATTACTTTGTTCAAAATAAAACTATTTAGTCATACTTTGAATTAACATTGATTATATATGTGATTAAACTAACAATAATTAAAGTAAAAGCAAAGTAAGTCTGTCAAATTAGAAACGACTACATTTAAGTTACCGTTTTTTATTTAATTACAATGTGATTCTGAGTTTGTACGAATGCTTTTATGAATCACCCGCCCCAAGGGGTTTAGTAAACGCATAGATTTCGATTCGAATACCAAAACACCATTTTTGAAGTGCCCGACTATATATATGCAATTTATGCTGTTTTATAAATGACCATTAAAATAAATGAAAACAAAGAATTTCTAAAAGGCGCTTGTAATTTAAGTCTCTTGACTAAACTAATGGTACTGTAACTTTAAAATTGCGACTCTTTTGCTTTAAGAGACAAAAATCTTAAACCATTAATAGAGAGCTACATTTTACAGGTTTTTACCTTCATCTTAATGATGGATATTAATAACCATCAGTTAACTAGTCTAATTTTTTTCAGCCTACTATGCTCTGTTTGCTGTGTCGAGAGTGGATTTAACGACTTAACGTAACTTTTAAACAAGATAGTTACTTTACGTTGCTTAAGGAAAGGGAAAAGCTGAATCACTAGAATGCTAAAACTATTTATAGACTAACTACTGTTGACGATATCTTAAATCTAAAGGATTATTGACTAAAGGGGCAATAAGGCTTTAAACTGAAATCAGTATGACAGCACAGCTCTAATGTTTAGAATGAATATAAGTATTTCTATCAATTACTTGATAAATCTTTGAAAAGTTCGTTGATATTTTCGAGAAATTCTTGGAATGTGACAATCTGTAATGAACCGCGGACGACGCCTCCTAGTGGAGAAAAATAATTTTAACTGGTAAACTGAATTAATAAAATCTGAAAAATCTCTCAGTATTTGTCAAAAATTAAATTACTATTGAGAATACTTCTGCAATCTAATGATAAAGGATTCATCCAAAATTAAAGTATCGGGTTAAGATAACTGTTTTTCCATCTCAAGACGAAAAATGAAAGTAAATAAAAAATAAAACAATAAAACTCAATGTTACCAACGAAAAAAACGGAAAGAAATAACAATAAATGCCAAAAACAAAACAAGATAAAGCGGCTATAACCGAAGGAGATACATAGGCCAAAAGAGGCAAATCAGAGAAAGTTATTCCATACAGAATGTAGAGTTTGTATAGAACTGATCTCATTAACTGGAGCAGAGGTTCCCAATTCTTTACGTCTACGGAACCTTAACTAATCGAACATCCTTTGGCAGAGCCGTGGTGACTAAGGGGATAGAGCGTCCGTCTTCCAATGAGGTGAACCGGGTTCGAATCCCACGATGACTGGTCGATCATATTCCGAACCCGGCTGTCACCGACCACAGTGCTGATGTAAAATATCCTCACTGGTAGACAGATCATGGGTCAGACTCCCTTCCGGTTATGCTAGCAGTAGGAGGTTTCTCTCCAGGTGGGTTAGTTCCATCAGTAAGTCCTCCACGAAGGCAAATTTCTCCCAATACCCCTGGAGTTCCCTAGTCTTCTAGATTGGGTTCAAAATTGCAATGCTACTGAGGTGAACATTAGTTGTCATAAACCCAAAATTAGATAGGCTTTTCAATGACGTTTATAAAACATCTTTTGGTGGAACCCCATGTTGATAAATAAAATTAGTAGCTGTAAATATACTAACCAGAAATATTGGATACCATTTTAATCATATTTAATGTGAAGAATGAAGTTTATTCAGCCATTGTTTTGTCAATAATAACCTTACAATAATAAGTTTTTATGCCGAACAATTTAATTTGCAATTGCGGAGTGGCATCTAGAGTAATACGAATCTGTTTTTGATTTCTGCAAAAGATGAAAACGAACAGAGTACGCAGCTTTGTAGTTTTCGAAAAAGGAACTGTTATATAAGTTGAGAATGGTTATCAGAGAAATAGAATTCTTTATTCTATGATTTAATTGTTTTATATGGAATTAAAAAGTTTGAAGAGAAATAATAATGCTATTATATATACATGTATGTTCTTTTCATAATTCATTCTATATATTGTTATTGGAAAAAATACTTTTAATTCTTTTTTACTGTTATTTTACCTAAATAGTTTCATAAAAACAACTAAAATATGAAATAAATAGTCGTTTATTGTTTGGATATAAGTATAGAGATAAGTTTCAAACATGATTGATAGTTTAAAAAATTTAAACTCTCGGAGCCGCTGTGAGGCTTCCACGGACCATTTGGAAACTGCTGAGCTAGAGAATTGGCATTTATATGAATGATAAAAAAAAAAAAAAACTGGTTTGAATTTTTTTTTAATTCATAGCTAAAAATTTATCAATAAGTGATTTTGTAAATTAACGAAATTTTAATGATGAATAATTGTTTCCCTTAGATTTAAATAACTGCAAATAAATGCATATTTGAAAAATTATTGTTTGGAAGTGGAGCCGTGTTTGGAACATTTTACTTTTAATGCAGGAAAAGACACCGATGTTTCATGATGGCTGTATTTTATATCCATAAATTATTAAAATGCAAAATATAAATTTTCCCACTTATTTTGGGCTATATTAATGTACCAATGAAAGTAAGTGTAATTCATAAGTTCAAATAAAACTCCACTTTGTTTAAGTTATGTCGTGCTGAACCTTCTAAAGCATTGGCAAAAATTATTAAATTTCTGCAAGTTTCTAATTCTTTACCACTTTATAAAGTCGTTTGCTAAGAACGAAGAGAGCGTCATCCTTGCCTCTATATGTCCGAAATTGCCCTGTGACGTCATTTGTTCGTTTCAACCCATGATCCATTCATTAAAACAAGGCAAATGAAAAAATTATAAGCTTATTCATTCATAACAATGTGCCTCGCATTTTTTAAAACGATGTATTAAAACAGTCTGAAGTCGCTAATAAAAAGAAATTAAGACGTTATTTCTCAACTATAAAAAATTGTTTTTAAATTTGCTTTTAAACAATTTAACATGTTCCACATGTTTGTAGTGTGACTAGGTGTGAAAATTTAACGGATATTTACCCATTTACCAACATTCAAAACGAAAATTTCAATGTTAAAAAAAATTGTGTTATCTTATCTCTTCCTATTGGCAAAATGGGTCTAATTTTTTTCCCGTCTACGTTCTTAGGCTTTAGCTTTTTCAGCCTCGGTAAGTTTAGGCCTTGGCATCGTTTTTTTTTTCTTGCTCCAACTCCAACCTTTGGGACCGTGTCGATCAGTTTCGGACCCTCTTTATTTGTGATATTCATCGGAATTAGTACTGAAAACGATCCAGTTTGAACTGCAGGTTAGAATTTCTGATTCTTAATTAAAACAATAAAAACAAAAATAACGTTCGAATGATAAAATTCTCTTTTATTCACAACTCAAGAAGCATTTATGAGATCTCTCTGGTCCCATATCTCAAAAATAAACTCACCAATTTAATGCATAACAAAATTAAAAGTGAAAAAAAAGCATTCTAAAAAAATTATCTAACAGCAGCGATCGCCATAGCAACGCATGCGCGCTGTTTACTATTGCTCTTGAACTCAGTTGAAAAGTGTGATGACGTCCAAATAAGGTGCGCACGGCATCAAAACCAAAACAACACCCATTTTGCTAATGGGTTATAAAAGAAATATTACATTTGTCCCCCTAGTCCCTCTTTTCCCTCCTACATTTATGAAATTTATCAGAATATTTAAGTGAACTTTTAACTCTGAGTAGCTCAGTTCTCCAATTTTAAAGTAAAATGTTTCTCTTAATTTTCTTCTTAGATATCCATCATTTAAAGCACTAATAAACATTTTTTAACTAGCATATTTTATTAAAGAAAGCACTGTTATCAATTTGTTTCTTACCTGAGTTTTTGGCTTTCTTTTTCTCCTAAGCTCCATTTTTGTGCTCCGAACGGGTTTCTGGAAGAAAAAAGAAAACAAAACATCTCAGTAAATAGTTTGATGACATCTATTGTTATTTCAGAAGCAGTCAACGTTAAACTTTAACATTCAATTTTTGCTCGTTTGGCTTATCACTTAACGTTAAATTCAAAATATTACTTTGGGTCGACATTATTATTCGAGATATTATGCAGAATAAAGATATTCGCCAAAAAGGCACGATAAGAAGACACCAACATTAATGCAACTCTTCCTCAATAGTGACATCAATAGATATTTATATTACTATAATTTGCAGTCATTTAGAAACAAACGGCTAAGCATATTTTTTTTAAATAAAAAAGGTTATTATTACTAAATCGTAATAATTTATTTCATTTATATGAAACACATTTGATCACAGTAAACACTTCATCACATTAAATCCATGCGTTAGGGTTTCGAAAAAACCCTTCTACGAAAGAGATTAAGCATTGGAAAAGTAATTTTTTTTTTTCATTTTATTCATTTTCTGGGTGTTAATTTGGGATGTTTTTTATCAATATAGTTACAAATCATCCACATCTATCTTATTTGAGTCATTTTACAATCGTTAACAAAATATACACATTTTTTGAACACGCTTTAAAAAATTTATTTTACTGGAAGGATTATCAAGATACCCTTGTGTCTTTTGGTGTATGCGTTTTACAAACAGGTTTTAATTATAAAATATGAAATTAACATTATCTATAAAATTTTGTGTTTCTACAACCACATGTTCGGATTTTTTTAAATGCAAAAAGGGAAAACTAATAAAATTCAAAATTTTATTAAAAGAGATTAAATCTAGTAACTTTTTATAGTATATTTCTATTTAGTTTATTATTAATATTGAATGTGAAGAATGGCTTTCTTTTAAAAATGCATACTTTGATATGAAAGTCCTAGTGGTAGCGCTTGATTAACTGGAAAGAAAATAAATAAATAAAAATGAATTGAACTTCTACCACTTTTTAAATTTTTAGTCGCTTGTGATATCCCTGCTGCAAATTTACGCTTTTAGTATAAAAATTTATTCTAGTTCTAGCTATGCTTAAGTTTTAATGTATTATTTTTTTATTCATTTAAACTTAATTCTCACACCACTACATATAGATAATTTAAAAGTTCATATGCAACGCCACTTCTTTATCAGTCTTTCGTAGTGAGTTACCAAAAGTTCTGAAAACTTTGGATCTCCAACTGCTACGGAATTTCCGTAGTTTCAGAAATCTTCTTTTCAGATGGTAGCAAAATTAATGTCTTAATATTTAAAAAAAAATTATTTTAGCGTAACTTGTCCACTATTACTTATAAAAGTGCAGGCCATATGGCTAGATTCTTAAGTTCTGATAAAAGTTTTATGAGAGATCCATTTGCTTTAAAAATTTCTACTTTGGTTCGCTATCACTAGAAAGAATTATTTTCAAAATCTTCATAAGTTGGAGGGTATGGATCTTAAATATCTACCTCTCTATAAAATATTTTGCAAAAAGCGCTGTAGTCGGCAAGCTTGTTAATAGCAAATTTTAGATGTTGCCATATTTATAGCCAGAGATGCCAACTGCTCCGGATTCGACAACATTTTTTAAAAAACGATCAGGAACTACGAATAAGATTCCAAGGCACCAAGATGAGCTGTTGTAACTGGGGTGAAAATAATTTTTGCTTTATCGAAATTGAATTTATGCTATGAAGAGCTTGGCACGTGTCGACCATTACTTCATATTTGTTTATTTTGAAAACGAATGACGAGACTCATGCTTTTCTGTTATGCGTTGCATTATATAGATTGTGCGTTGCTCTGGAGCTATATGGAATTTTATTATATTATTTTTTGAACGAAAGGTGGTAGTTATTAATTGAAAGTATTTTTTATTTTCGCATAATATCCTGCCGTTTTTTTATACATATATATATATATGTAATTTTCTCGTAACTTTTAAACTGTTGCATTTACGCCCCCTCAACAGGAAATGAGTTAAGCATATTGCTTATTTTCTAATACGAATTACCATTTTAGTGTTGAAAAATTGTGGTCTGATGATTTCATATTAAATAAAAAATACCAGCAGATCTGTCACCCCGGAAGGTCAGGATCTCCACATGATTTATCCATTTAAGTGCCAGACTCTTATTTTGAAGTAATGAAAATGTGCCTTTATGAAAAATATGGTAGCCGGTTTACATATAAATTGCATTAACATTTTGTTCAATTAACAACTAATTTAGTTAAAAAACATAGCAAATGTTTGATTTTAGAACAGGATATATAACACAAGATATGTAATTTTTCACTCTGGTAAATAGGAATATTCAGCTTCTCCAATTGTGAGTGCCAATAATTAAAGATTTGAATTTCCATTTTGAAAACAGAAGCATGTTCCAGAAATAGAACATTGATGCGAAAACAACTATAGAGCATAACTGCCTATATGCTTTTTGTGTAAAATTTTATTTTTAAATTTAAAGTTATAATAAAATTTATGCTTTTATTTATTGTTTGGATTTATAAATTAATTCAAGATATTTTTGACCATCATAATCTAAAAGTAAATTAAACATATAAATGCAAGATAATCTTCCGATATCGTGTTTAAGCTCATACAAAATAAATAATATGTTTCTGCTTATAATTGTAAATCCATTTTCATTTTACTACCTCAAGGGAAAAACATCCCTTCCCTCCGAAAAAAAAATTAAAAATTGGCAGGCATGAAATTGGTACTGAAATATGATATAAGTTAGAAAATGCTTTTAAAATGTTCGGCTATTAACACTATCAAATCATATATCAAGACTTACATACCTATCTTTGATTTATTTTTAATATCGTGCAAGTAAAAATAATTTTAATTCAAATATTAAAACACAAAGTTTTCTACCAAATATAGAAAATTATTTCTTACTTTATTTTAAAGAAACTCTTATGTGCTTTCTCATTACCACTTGTTTTATTCTTATCAGCTTCTTCAAGAGGATGAATTAACATGGCTTTCGAATGTTTCGCCCTGGTTTTACTAAACCTTAATAACTCAAAACATCGCCAAAGTATTATACTTATACAAATAAAGCGTCTTTTATTGTCACCAAAATTTGTAATAGTTTGGCGAAAATGTCATTGAAAAACTTATCTTTATAATTCTTTTATTCCCCAAATGTCAATATAGTAACCTATTATTTTTTAATCGATACATTTTACTTGATGTACTATAAGACGTCCTAATTATATAGATCAGAAACTTAGTAAGAAAGTGACATGAAAGAACTCATTCATTGGAGCTTTCCAGTTTTGACAGCATGCTTTGTTTAAAAGGATCATCTATATTCCATTTTTTTCCTTCTTTGTGTTGATGAGATAAACGTTTTTAATATATCAACAATTAATTGCATCGATATTGTTGAAAGCTATTAGAAGTTTCGATCGTAAAAACATAACTTTGTTTTATGTGAAGACATAGAAATTTGGAGCTGTCAGCAAATATATTTGAAGAATGTCTGTTTTAGTTGTGATTGTTTTGAATTGTCGATTTTTATGCATCATAGATATTTTATATCTTATAACCGTCGTTGAACAGCCGACCCAATTTTTGGGTTTACGACTGCTAATGTTGAACTCCGTAGTATCGTAATTTTGAACCTAATCCAGAAGACAAGGAAACTCCTAGATCGAGTATTGGGAGAAATTTACCTTCGTGGAGGACTTTTTGATGGAACTAACCCGCATTTGCGTTACATGGAGAGGAAGACCACGAGAACCCCCCACGGTTAGCCTCACGGCAAGGGCACTCTAACCCATGATCCGTCTACCTCTGAGGATATTTCATGTCAGCACTGTAGTCGGTGTAAGCCGGATGCGGAATTCGTATCTACTGGGAATTCGTATCTACCTCATTGGAAGGCGAACGCTCTATCCCCTGAGCCATCGCGGCTCATGCATCACAGATAAATAAGATAACTGTGAAATACAAGCTGCTTTGAAACAAAACTTTAAAATTTTGGTTAAATTTTAAATTATTAAGATTAGCAAAGCAGCCAACTGCAACGTTTTTTCCAAAATATTTTCCAGAGGGTAAAGACGTAAAAATTTATGGCAATTTTAAAAATTTCTTGGTAATTTTGTAAATTGTTCAAGCGCTTTTCCATGAGTAGGGAAGGGGAACAAAATCGTGTTTCATATGAGATTTTGAATCATTTACATGTAGTGGTGTGGAAAGTAACTTTAAACCAATTTTACAAAACAAACAATGATAGATAAAAATATAAAACTTATATACAGAAAATATTTTCCCAAATAGTGTAATAAATTGGCAACTTTGAATTACTAATATAAAATTATCTGATTGATGTGATTATATTGGTGTCAAACTATTCACAAGTTTGAGTAGATATGCAAAGAGATTATGTATCAAAAACTTTGTAAAAATTGACGCGAAAAGAACTCAGTTTAGATAGAGTTATTTGTCGAAATGGTTCATCTATTTTTTTAAAATTTTCTTTGAGTTGATGAGACACGAGTTTTTGATACGTCAACATTAAATTGCATCAATATTGTAGGAAACTATTAGAAGTTTTTATCTAGTAAACGTTAAACATTGTTTTATGCAAAAGAAATATTGATTGTACAGAAAACTATCAGTACATAATAAGTGTTTCGTAATTCACGCACGATCTGTTTCACCATTTGTGTTATTAAATGTTTCCAACGAAAGGAATGAACCAAATATCTAACAGCTCATCATAATGAAATAGAACGTTTTTTATACTGGGAAATATTTTAAGCATTGTTGAGTCATTTAAGTTAATTATTATTTTATTTCCAGGCATTATCGCATAATTTAATATTTTGATGATTAGAATTGGCTGCTCAAATCATGCAACTAAAAGCAATGTGTCTTTCTTTTTTTATGTTTAAAGTATATGTTAAAAGACCAATAATCTTTCAAGTTTTTAAGAAGGAAATTGAACACTGTATTAACAAAACTCAGCCGTGTTTATAAGAAATGATCATTTAAAATTTTTAAAAAACAGTCCATATGTATAAAAAAAACTATATAATAATTTATTTACACGCTATAACATACACCGAAGAGCCATTACATTATGACCACCCTCCATCTATAACAATGGGCTCTCCCTGGTTTTCATGGTTTCTCGTCCAGGAACAATGTTTCCATGGGGCACATTAGGACCCATAATCCTCATAGAACAATCCCTGACGTCTGTAAGCTACTTGAACATAGTTGCAGACCAGGTTCACCCATTCATGTGAACAGTTTTTCTTGCGGGGGATGGTGTTTACCAACAGGATAATGCACCATGTCATAAGGGTCGAATCATCATGGATTGGTTCGAGGAACATTCCAGTGACTTTCAAGTCATGTCTTGGCCCCCAAATTCACTGACCTTAATCCAATAGAGCATTTGTGGTCCTACTTGGAAAACCAAATTCGTGCTGCCACGCTACTCCCTCGCAATGTGAGGGAATTGCAGGACCAGTTGGTGAGCACTTGATACCAGTTACCTCTGACTACCTATCAGCACCTTGTGGAATCAATGACTCGGCAGATGCTAGCAGTTTTGAGGGCTAAAGGTCCTACATGTTATTAGCAGGGTGGTCATAACGTAATGGCTCTTCGGTGTATATAACCTTACATGGTATACTTTATAAATTAATAAAAATTTCCCAATGTTTAATTAAAAACCTGCATTTTTTAATCAAAATAACTTCGTGAGTAAATTTCAGTGGACACAACTGTATTACAAAGAATGTCCATTTTAGTTACGATTGTAGTGCAAAGAATTTCATTACTATATACAGATAACTATAAAATTCTAGTTCCTTTTAAAATATTTTTAATTTAGAATTCTTATGATTATATGAGTACAAAACTATCTGAATGTTTATCGTTATATTAGTGTTAAAATATTCAGAGAGCTCAGTAAAAAGGAATTATTATGAAAAAGTAAATTTTAATGTAATTTTCTTAAGAAATATTTGTTGAAAAATATATTTAATTAATAGTAATTTTCAATTGACAAAGTTACATGTAAGGGCAATTCCACGGAAGTGTCAACTTTTAAGTGAAATTTTTTTTTTATGAATTGCATATTTTAATTTTAAAAATATGTTCAAAAATAGCCAAAGTCTACATATTGCCGTTTCATTTTTGATAATTTTAAATTTCTTGAATCTGGCAGCATTTTAATGTAATCACATGGCTGACAAGTGAATTGTTCGCATTTGTGCTCAAATTGTTTTCTTGAAAAATACTTATAAAACAAAAAAAATGTATCCTTCTTTTGCAATATTTTGATAAAAATATGCATATGGAACAAAATTTAAACATTTTAAGTTTAATATATAAAATAAAAGTAACTTCTTTTACGTCATTCCGTCACATGTCTTAATAATGCATAAATTTCCTGAGAACGAAGATAAGATGTGACATTGGCAAGTTAGATATAAAACCTCTTCAGAGACAACCTAATTTTCAAACTGTTGAAATTTTTACTAATTCTTACATAAATATTAATCCTGTTTATCTGTTACATTCTGTTTATCATTTACATATTAATAAAACATTTTTTAAATGAAGGCTTTCTTCTACTAAACTTTTTGTCATTCCGTCACGGTCATTCCGTCACAGCAAATAGATGTTAATAACTGCTAGCCAACCTGAGGTTAATTTTCCAAATTCACATTTTACATTGCTTACACATTATACTAAAAGTATAAAATAGTTCAGAAAAATAATAGCTGCAAAATTCGCAGAAACTACCAGTTCTAAGCGGCATGCCAAAAGCTTGGTTGCCAAAATGTCATTCCGTCACGCAAATAAAAAGTTCGTAAAATTAAAAGTAAAAAAGATAGAAAATCCTGTTTTTTTAGTTTATGAAGCGCATTATGCCAATAATAATGATATGCATGAGAAATTTTTTTTATATTTGAAATTAGATACATAGGAACTTCAATTAATTGTTATTTTGCAAGTCAAAATGTCATTCCGTCACATATGGAATTGCCCGTAATTTAAACTTTGTTATTAGAAAAATATAAAAATTCATTTTTAAAAATTTCTCAATTCTGTGTGTTCTAGTATGAAAATTTTTCCCTTATCATTTCAAATAGTGTTGAAACTAAAACACAAGTTTTGCCAACGATATACGACAGACATATAAATTATTTCCAAGTACAGCGCTCGCTGGGCCCTAGGCCATTCAAATTTTTGGGGCCCTTAGATTAAATTTTTTTCTTGTACATTTTTTTTTAAATTTATGTAATAATACTTATAAATAATAACTAAAATAAGTAATAAATAAATATGATTAACATTATGTAAAAAAATTATTGTATTTTAATAATATATATTTAAAATTGATTTCTTTTTAAAAAAATCATTGTTTTTCTTAATTTTTTAAAATTTATTTTCAAAAAATCCATTTTAGGGGGGCTCCTAATCATTGGGGGAAACCAGAGTACATTTCTTCTAATCAGAGTACATTTTGTATCGAATGTGACCACTAAAGCTCGAAGGCCGTAAAAGTGCACATTACCTAGCTAATCTGCATATTAACTGATTTTCTCTATTAAAGCGTAGAATCAAGGGTTTTCCATCTTTTACTCAGATAATGTAAACGGCTTCTGTGGCGTTAAAATTCAAAAGTTTGTTTCTCTTATTTCCTTGTAATAATGTTCTGTTTAATTCTCATTAATTTAGTTCTCATAATTCTCATTTAATTGTAATTATATTTTAAACCGTCTGATTCTTTGCATTCTAATACGTTAGTTGATTGATTGATTCTACATATCAACTATTTTGATTGTATTAATTTGATTCTTTAGATAGCTAAAAATAAATGAAAAGTATTATGCTAATTTAAGCGCACAGAAGCTTTGCTCCTGTTCTTGCAAAGATCTTATATTACTTTTAACGATAGTTAGGTTATTGATTGAGTGATTCTATATATCAACTATTTTGATTGTATTAATCTGATTCTTTAGATAGCTGAAAATAAATGAATAATATTATGCTAATTTAAGCGCACAGAAGCTTTGCTCCTCTTCCAGCAAAGATCTTATATTACTTTTAACGATAGTTAGTTAATTGATTGATTGATTCTACATATCAACTATTTTGATTGTATTAATCTGATTCCTTAGATAGCTAAAAATAAATGAATAATATTATGCTAATTTAAGTGCAAGCTTTGCTCCTGTTCCAGCAAAGATCTTATATTACTTTTAACGATAGTTAGTAAATTGATTGAGTGATTCTATATGTCAACTATTTTGATTGTATTAATCTGATTCATTCGATAGCTAAAAATAAATAAATTACATTATTCTAGTTTATCAGAAAGAAATGTTGCTGCAGTTTTAGCAAAAATCTTATTTTTACTTTAACGAGTACCTAGAAGTTAATGCGTGGATTATCGGGGCAATTTGAGCAATGAAATAATTTTCTGCACTTTAAAGGATCATACCACAGTTTTAATTTGCACGTTGTTTAGATAATCTGTAGAATAACTGATTTCTGCATTTCAGAAATAGCATTTTTAATTCAAAATTTTAAGTATTTACTTAGAATAAAATTTTCGGTAAATACTCATACAGCAGTGTTTCCCATAGTGGGGTATGTGTACCCCCAGGGGTACGGAAACAGTTTAGCTGGGGTACGCGTTCTTATGCGAAATATCTTGCAGCAAACGAAAATTTCAAAAATTTTTATTTAAAAACAAAGCTAGCCATGAAAATTTACGATTGCGTATTTTTCTATTGGTTATTTTTTGCAGAGTTAACAGTTAATAATGAGTGGTGTCAACAGCCAGTTGTGATTTTTAACTTTTGTGCAATTTTTATATAGTAAAGGTTTGTAATAAATTCTACTTATTTTGATTGATTTTATAGAATAAAATTTTTATCCCTAACATAGTATATAGATTGCTGGTCAGTATCTAAAAAATTTAGTACCAAAAAAGAAAAAGAAACGTGTTTTTAAAAAAATACGTTCGTTTTTTTATTAGTGGTACACAGCGTTACGAAAAATTTAGAAAGGGTACACAAAAGTCATAAGTTTGGGAAACACTGTCATACAGTATTGGAATGCACCATTAAGTATAAAAGAGCATCTGTATCATTTTTAACTATTGCAGAACTATAGATGAAGGTAAATTTAGAACACAGAGAAATATTCGTTATGATTTCAAATTAAATTTTCATTGACAAACACAGTTTGTGAGAACACAGGATAATATTCGTATACGATTTTGATTTAAATTTTCATAAACTAACAATGAAAGAATGAATTCAATTTTAAATAATTACGTTTGAAATGAATTAAAACACATCATACCGTAACAAAAGCTGTAATTAAGTATCTAATCGTTTTCATCATTTCAAACTTCTAAACTACTAGAACCAGCATTAAAACTTTAATCTAACTTGCATTTCGATCAATTTCCTAAATGAAAACGATTTAAATAAGCGACTTACTGTTTGACGTCATATGTTCTCTGTATCAGGGAAGACATTTCATTCAATTGTAACGATGTAACACATGTATCCCATCGGCAACTGAAAACACATTTCGTTGATCTATCACGAGCTTTGACACATTTTTGCGGTGCAAAATAAATGGATGAATGTATCCGGCATTGGATATTTTAGACTGGCAGAATTTAATTCTTTGTATGATAGTTCGAAGAAATGGCTCATAAATTACTAAAAAGTGACATCACTCTCCCATTGTTTGGTACTACTTTCAAAAAAAAAAGAGATCAAATTTAACCTNCCGTAGCCTTGTAATTTTGAACTCAATCCAGAAGACAAAGAAACTCCTGGATCAAGTATTGGAAGAAATTTGCCTTCGTGGAGGACTTTTTATGGAACTAACCCGCATTTGCGTTACATGGAGAGGAAGACCACGAGAACCTGCCACGATTAGCCTCACGGCAAGGGGACTCTAACCCATGATCCGTCTACCACTAAGGATATTTCACGTCAGCACTGTGGTCGGTGCAAGCCGGATGCGGAATTGGTATCGACTGGGACTCGAATCAGGATCACCTCATTGGAAGGCGAACGTTCTATCCCCTGAGCCATCGCGCCGGGACTCATGCATTACAGATAAATAAGATAACTGTAAAATACAAGCTGCTTAGAAACGAAACCTTAAAATTTCGTTAAATTTTAAATTAATATGCTTAGCAAAGCAGCACACTGCAGCGCTTTTTCCAAAATATTTTCCAGAGGGCAGACACGAAAAATTTATGGTAATTTTTAAATTTATTTGGTAATTTTGCAAACTTTTCAAACGCTTAACCATGAGTAGGGGGGAACGAAATAGTGTTTCATATGAGATTTTGAATCATTTACGTGTAGTGGTGTGGAAAGTAACTTTAAACCAATTTTACAAAACAAAGAATGATAGATAAAAATATAAAACTTAGATACAGAAAATATTTTCCCAAAAAGTGTAATAAGTTGGCAACTCTGAATTACTAATATAAAATTATCTGATTGATATGATTGTATTGGTGCCAAACTATTCACAAGTTTGAGTAGATATACAAAGAGATTATGTATCAAACACTTTATAAAAATTGACACGAAAAGAACTCAGTTTTAATAGATTTATTTGTCTTAATGGATCATTCATTTTTTATTTACCTTTGAGTTGATGAGACACGAGTTTTTGATACGTCAACATTAAATTACATCAATATTGTAGGAAACTATTAGAAGTTTCTATCTAGAAAACTTTAAACATTGTTTTATGCAAGGAAATTGAAAGCAAAGATTGATTGCAAAGAAAACTATCAGTACGTAATAAATGTTTCGAAATTCACGATTTCATGATTTGTTTCACCATTTGTGTTATTAAATGTTTCCAACGAATAGAATAAACCAAATATCTAACAGCTCATTTTAAATGAAATGGAACGTTTTCTATGCTGGGAAATATTTTAAGCATTGTTGAGTCATTTAAGTTAATTATTAATTTATTTCCAGGCATTATCGCATAATTTAATATTTTGATGATTAGAATTGACTGCTCAAATCATGCAACTAAAAGCAAATGCGTCTTTCTTTTTTTATGTTTAAAGTATATGTTAAAAGACCAAAAACCTTTCAAGCTTTTAAGAAGGAAATTGAGCACTGTATTAACGAAACTCAGCCATGTTAATAAGAAATTATCTTTTAAAAATTTTGAAAAACAGTTCATATGTATAAAAAAACTATCTAATCTTTTACCTACACACTATTTCATGCATAACCTTATACGGTATACTTTATATATTAATAAAAAATTCCCAGTGTTTAATTAAAAACCTGCAAAACCTGTGAGTAAATTTCAGAGGACACAACTATATTACAAAGAATGTTCATTTTAGTTACGATTGTAGTGCAAAGAATTTCATTACTATATAGAGATAACTATAAAATTCTAGTTCCTTTCAAAACATTTTTAATTTAGAATTGTTATGAATATATGAGCACAAAGCTATCTGAATGTTAATCATTATATTAGTTCAAAAATATTCATAGAGCTCAATAAAAAGGAATTATTATGAAAACGTAAATTTTAATTTAATTTTCTTAAGAAATATTTGTTGAAAAATATATTTAATTAATAGTAATTTCCAGTTGACAAAGTTACATGTAATTTAAATTTCGTTATTAGGAAAATATAAAAATTCATTTTTAAAAATTTCTCAATTCTGTGTGTTCTAGTATGAAAATTTTTCCCTTATCATTTCAAATAGTGTTGAAACTAAAACACAAGTTTTGCCAACGATATACGACAGACATATAAATTATTACCAAGTACAGGGCCGGATTAAGCTCACTCGGGGCCCTAGGGCATTTAAATTTTTGGGGCCCTTAGATTAAATTTTTTTCTAGTATATTTTTTATTTATATAATAATACTTATAAATAATAACTAAAATAAGTAATTAATAAATATGATTAACATTATGTAAAACAATTATTGAATTTGAAATTGATTTTTTTTAAAAAAATCAGTGTTTTTCTTAATTTTTTAAAATTTATTTTCAAAAAATCCATTTTAAGGGGGTCCCTAATCATTGGGGGCCCCAGGTCATCCCCTAGTCTGGCCTAATAGGTAATTCAGCACTGATCAAGTACCATATAGTATTTCTAGAAATATCGTTGAAGCTTCGAATCAGAAAACATTTTTTATCGAATGTGACCGCTAAAGCTCGAAGACCGCAAATGTGCACATTACCTAGCTAATCTGTAGATGAAGTGATTTGCTCCATTAAAGCGTAGAATCAAGAGTTTTCCACCTTTTATCTAGGTCATGTAGACATAAATAGCTTCTGTGCGGTTAAAATTCAAAAGCTTGTTTATCTTATTTCCTCGTAATAATGTTCTCCTTTAATTCTCATTAATTTAATTCTCGTAATTCTCATTTAATTGTAATTATATTTCAAACCGTCTGATTCTTTGTGTTCTAATAAGTTAGTTGATTGATTGATTTTATGTATCAACTATTATTTTGATTTTATTAATTTGATTCTTCAGATAGCTAAAAATAAATAAATAACATTATTCTATTTCAAGCTTACAGAAATTTTGCTGCCGTTACAGCAAAGATTTTATATTCACTTTAACGATAGTTAGTTAATTGATTGATTGATTCTGCATATCAACTATTTTGATTGTATTAATTTGATTCTTTAGATAATTAAAAATAAATGTATAATATTATGCTAATTTAAGCGCTCAGAAGCGTTGCTCCTGTTCCAGCAAAGATATCATATTCACTTTAACGATAGTTAGTGAATTGATTGATTGATTCTATATATCATCTATTTTGATTGTATTAATCTGATTCATTAGATAGCTAAAAATAAATGAATAATATTATGCTAATTTAAGCGCACAGAAGCTTTGCTTCTGTTCCAGCAAAGGTCTTATATTACTTTTAACGATAGTTAGTTAATTGATTGAGTGATTCTATATATCAACTATTTTGATTGTATTAATCTGATTCATTAGATAGCTAAAAATAAATGAATAATATTATGCTAATTAAAGCGCACAGAAGCTTTGCTCCTGTTCCAGCAAAGATCTTATATTACTTTTAACGATAGTTAGTTGATTGATTGAGTGATTCTATATATCAACTATTTTGATTGTATTAATCTGATTCATTCGATAGCTTAAAATAAATAAATTACATTATTCTAGTTTAAGCAGAAAGAAATGTTGCTGCTGTTTTAGCAAAAATCTTATTTTTACTTTAACGAGTACCTAGAAGTTAATACTTGGATTATCGGGGCAATTTAAGCAATGAAATAATTTTCTGCACTTTAAAGGATCACACCACAGTTTTAATTTGCACATTGTTTAGATAATCTGTAGAGTAACTGATTTCTGTATTTCAGAAATAGCATTTATAATTCAAAATTTTAAGTATTTACTTGGAATAAAATTTTCGGTAAATACTCATACAGCAGTGTTTCCGAAAGTGGGGTATGTGTACCCCCAGGGGTACGGAAACAGTTTAGCTAGGGTACGCGTTCTTATGCGAAATATCTTGCAACAAACGAAAATTTCAAAAATTTTTATTTAAAAACAAAGCTAGCCATGAAAATTTACGATTGCGTATTTTTCTATTGGCTATTTTTTGCAGAGTTAACAGTTAATAATGAGTGGTGTCAACAGCCAGTTGTGATTTTTAACTTTTGTGCAATTTCTTTATAGTAAAGGTTTGTAATAAATTCTACTTATTTTGATTGTTTTTATAGAATAAAATTTTTATCCCTAACATAGAATATAGATTGCTGGTCAGTATCTAAAAAATTTAGTACCAAAAAAGAAAAAGAAACGTGTTTCTTAAAAAATACGTTCGTTTTTTTATTAGTGGTACACAGCGTTACGAAAAATTTAGAAGGGGTACACAAAAGTCATAAGTTTGGGAAACACTGTCATACAGTATTGGAATGCACCATTAAGTATAAAAGAGCATCTGTATCATTTTTAACTATTGCAGAACTATAGATGAAGGTAAATTTAGAACACAGAGAAATATTCGTTATGATTTCAAATTAAATTTTCATTGACAAACACAGTTTGTGAGAACACAGGATAATATTCGTATACGATTTTGATTTAAATTTTCATAAACTAACAATGAAAGAATGAATTCAATTTTAAATAATTACGTTTGAAATGAATTAAAACACATCATACCGTAACAAAAGCTGTAATTAAGTATCTAATCGTTTTCATCATTTCAAACTTCTAAACTACTAGAACCAGCATTAAAACTTTAATCTAACTTGCATTTCGATCAATTTCCTAAATGAAAACGATTTAAATAAGCGACTTACTGTTTGACGTCATATGTTCTCTGTATCAGGGAAGACATTTCATTCAATTGTAACGATGTAACACATGTATCCCATCGGCAACTGAAAACACATTTCGTTGATCTATCACGAGCTTTGACACATTTTTGCGGTGCAAAATAAATGGATGAATGTATCCGGCATTGGATATTTTAGACTGGCAGAATTTAATTCTTTGTATGATAGTTCGAAGAAATGGCTCATAAATTACTAAAAAGTGACATCACTCTCCCATTGTTTGGTACTACTTTCAAAAAAAAAAGAGATCAAATTTAACCTTTAAAATGTACTTATAAAATAAATAAAAATATATTATTGTGCTTCGATTTTCTAAGCTCAAGCGTAAGATTGCTGAAAAAAATACACAGGCATAGAAGATGCCAATTTTTAATTTTTCCGTGGATGATTTTCCGCAGTGCTAGTAAATTGAAAACTAAAGCAGTGGTAGTAAATTGAAAACTAAATTAAAATAACAGGAAAAATATTTTTTTTTAAAATTATGCAAGAGCTTAAACACATCCTCTTAAGATTATCTCACACTTATAAACACTCACACTTATATATACTCTCTCTTTTCCAAATTAGTTACTACCTTTGAACAGTTTTGAACTGATTGTTAATACTGCTGATTTTACGATTTTGTTTGAACATTTTTCAGAGATTTCAAGGCAAGGGCCCCGGGAGAAAAATATAAAAGGGGGTGCTCTATCAAACCCCCCTCCCCCCCAAAAAAAAAATAAAATATTCTGTTATTACATTTTGTTTTGTTATTACATATACTTTCATCCGTTCATTTTTTCAAGATACATCTCTTCATTGTTAACAAGATATTTAAAAAAAAGTATGAATTTATTGTACTTGCAAATTTTGCCACGAGAAACTGTATTGATGGCGCTGGCATAGCTACTGACTTTGAAACACAAATAACTACAAACAGTAGTTTCGTATACGAACGTGTTTGTACACGCTTTTAACATTGGTATTTATAGTGTTGATGAAGTTTTACAGTTGTGAGAAGTCAGTTTGTGTTATACACCTTAGTTAAACTAAATAACTAATAGAAAATATAATATTATTTATATTTTATTAAATGAAATTTAAAAATATAGCTTAGATATCTGCCAAGTTTGTGCATGCTCAGTGTGCAAAAGAAAAGAATCAAAGAAGACTCAGAATTCATTGGAAAAGTTATAAACAGATTTGGACAGCAAACAAGACGATTACAATTCTTGTTTGAGTAAGCAATTTTTTAATTGTTTTGGATGAATAATTACTTAATTATTTGTTTTTGAATGAAAATATTTTTAATAAAAATTTTTATAACAAAATTGTTTTTCTGTATCTTTTTAATTGTTTAAAAGAAAAGCCAGGGGGGTGAAAATGTATCCTCTTGCACCCCGCTGCCTACGCCCTTGTTTCAAGGTGCTATACAATCAATTTTGCTTTATTTTATAGCCGGCGTTCAACAGCTGATCAAATTTTGAATTTGCAACTATATATGTTCAACTCCGCAGTCTTGTAATTTTGAACCGTCCCAGAAGACAAAGGAACTCCAGGATCAAGCATTGGGAGAAACTAACCTTCGTGGAGGAATTTTTGATGGAACTTACCCGCATATGTCTCACATGGAGAGGAAAACCACGAAAACCTCAAACGGTTAGCTCCACGGCAAGGGGACTCTTACCCATGATCCGTCAACCACTGGGGACATTTTAAGTCAACACTGTGATCGGTGCGAGCCTGGTGCGGAATTCGTATCAGCCCGCCATCGCTGGTGTTCGAACCCGAGTCTCCACATTCGGAGGCGAGTGATCTATACCCTGAGCAACCACGGCTCTCAATTAACAATATTCATTTCCAAGCATTCCTCCTTAAATCAGTACCAAATTAGTTTTAAAAATTAGGATTCCTTCTCTCTTAAGCCACGCCCCATTTTGTAAGGACTCTTCCTCCATTAATCGCATAAAGCTATCTTGTAGTTAATGTAGTATTCTTAACACTCTTAGTAGTCTTGCAGTATTCTTAACACATTAATTATTATAAATCATTTGCAGAGATGCCAACTGCTCCGGGCTCGCCACTATATCTTAAAAAACGTTAGAAGCACAAACTGAAATTTTCAAATTTTTGGATAATTTTGCCAATTTTTTTAAAATGCTCAATACGACTTAACACACTGCTGACCGGCAACTTTTCTCAAAATTACCCCATGTGCCCGGCTATTGTTTTGAAAGCGGATGTGGAAGTAAAACAGTATAAATAAATTTTAAAAAATTTTAATTTTTATTGCCGTATGATAAAAAGTTCTCAATCACTTATGTGTAATGGTACATCACAAGTTTTTTACAAATATATCGGGTTCCGTAAAGTTATAATAAATTGTTGTAGAATTAAATAGTAGAACTTGAAAAGTAAGGAAAATTACGCCCACTTTTAAAAATGTCACCACTGCTAACGAGAACACGAGTTAACTCGTAACCGGTCACCAACATTTGGTCACGAAAACACGAGTTAACTCCTGACCGGTCAGCAATGTGTTAACGTAACAAAGGCGTATCAGAAATCGAATCTTATAACTTATTAAAAATAAAAAAGAATGCATAATAATTTCTATCAATTTTTAGATTTAACTTGCTTTAATACTGACATTATTGAAAATTTTTTAAAAATGCAAGAAAAATTTTTTAAAAAAAAATTTAAATGCTTTCTGATGTTTGAATCAATTTTTTTTTCCATTCATGCTTAAAACGTAATTTAATTTTTAAATTAGAAACTGTTCAAATTAAGTATTTCCAGTTTCTAAAAATTAAACATCACTATTTTCCTTTGTATGAATTTCAAACACAGTATTTATTTTACCAATGCTTGCCCGATAGTTTATGTATCACAACGAATAGAACCGAAAAAAAGTTAGCAGCTGTTATATTTGAGTCATCTCTTGAAAGTTTAGTCATCCCTTTCGGATTCTCAGGAAGTATTAGAGTACATAAAAGAAAGAGGATGATAAAGAATGAAAGATATAAGAGTTATGAGAGCTACATCAAGAAGAAAAAAAAATCAACTTTATCACCAATCGAGATGATTACAAAATGTGTCTATGTTTTGATCAATTGAAATAAGTTAGAATGTGAAAGGACGTGATGATTCAGCCACTTATGGAAACACATTAAAAAAAAAATAGTTAAGTTTATTAATCACACTTCACGTATCGAATGACATTTCATTGGGTTTTCTTCTAATACAGGGGTTTCCAACTTACATGTTGCCGGGGGCCGCAATTAAAAGCACGAGTCAAATGGCGGGCCAAAACTTATATAGGGCTCTTTTATGTTTGAAGGAACATAATATTACTGTCAGATTTTTATCGTAGTTTTTTGAATATTAAACAGCAAAATAACAAGCATTGCAAATAATGCTTGTTATTTTGCTGTTAATTATCTTATAATAATTCCTTATTCTAAAATCTGATAACATCGAGCAAATATTCAATTACACTGTGAAACAAGTTTTTTTTCTGTTAAAGACTTATGAACTAATCTTCAATCTGAGATTATTTTAAATCTATCACCATCTTATAGCTGCCAACTCTTCCGGTTTTCCCGGAAGATTTTAATTTCGTATTTTAAGTGGTACCGAAACTCATGTCATGTCATTAGACTGTTTGAATTATAATAATAATTATAAATGAAAATGACCACCACTACATATAAATAATTACAACGAATAAATAAAAATACACTAATTGCTGTTAGCAGAATTTGGCCGAGTCAAAATACAAATATGTTTTTGAGTAAGATTGTTGCATACCTGAAAACTTTTAACATATATAATAATATGTAACCCTGTTGTAATAATCCGCATAAGCTTGTACAAAATGCAGCGAATTTTTCTGCTTAAAATTGTAATATAAATTTTATTTTACTACCACTGGGGAATATCATCCTTGAAAGGATTATTAGTTGGCAGGTATGTTGTTGCTCAGAAAGAGTAAAAGTTGGCAGGTATGCCATCTCTCTTAAAGCTGCAGTTTTTATGCAATATAGGGTTATATTCCTAAGCAGGATTTTTTTAAGTTCTCTTGAGTTAATTTTAAGTGTGCACTGCATTACGCTGCAACGAAGATGGCGATAATACATTTCAGTTTATTATGCGATGCGTTAAGGTGATAGAATTTAAGCCTTAACCCCTTGGGGACGGGTGATTCAGTAAAGCATTCGTACAAAATCAGAATCAAGTTGCAATTAAATAAAAAACGGTAACTTAAATGTAGTCGTTACTAATTTGACAGACTTACTTTGCTTTTATTTTAATTATTGTTAGTTTAATCATATATATAATCAATGTTAATTCAAAGTATAACTAAATAGTTTTATTTTGAACAAAGTAATGGTGAATTAAATAAATCAAAAAATTATAACTCCGCCCACAAATAAACTGCTAAAGAAATACTTTGATTACCAGTTTTATCTTCTTACCCTGATTGATACGGTTTTTTGCTGTCACGTATTTGTGACAGTCGGCGCGAAAGGGTTAAATCAGCATTAAATTAGTTTAGAAAAATCAAGAGTTTTTGCGTTCTTAAGCCACGCCCCATTTCATAAGGAATCTTCCTCCTGTAATCGCATAAAACTATCTTTTAGCTATTGAATCGTGATTTCATTAGTTGAATAATTTTACTGATGTCGATCTATTAAACTGCATCGAACGTTATTTATGACTCCACCTATTTGAAATGTACTAACTTGGGACAAAAATGTCGACCTAAATGTTGCAATTAACTTGAGACCAAGAAAGTATTAATTTTTGATTTTCCTTTCAGCAGTTGGGAGATTTGCAGGACTGCCAACAAGTACACTTTTTACAAACTATTTTATAGAGTGGTAGACAAAATTCTCAAAATTTTTAGTAATTATGTACAGATTTTAAAAGCCTCTCCACGGGAGAGCAGCAGGGATGTCAACTGTTTCGCTTTCTGCAAAAATGTGAATAAATTGGTAGCGAATTAAATAGTAAAACTTGTAGAATAAGGATAATCTTGCCAACTTTTTAAAAGACTAACTATGACATAACTGTTCTAAAGTTGCATTTTATATATTGCTTCGAACATTTGATGTGTAGTGGTGGAAAAATGACTGATATTGAAAGATATTAAACTAAAGCTAGCTTAAATTTCGTTACCACTAAAATCATTATTTTACAAAGCAGAGCAAATTGTCATTGCTGGTGCTGCAGTGAAGTGGTGTTTCATACGAACTTTTGAATCATTTGTAAACAGTGGTCTGGAAAATAACTTTAAATCAAATTTAAAAAACAAAGAATCATACATTAAAACAAACTTAGCTACCTTTAGAAGACATTTTCAAAAAAACGTTAAAAGTTGTAAACCAGCCGTGAGCTTGAATGAATAATTTAAACATATAGTGTAAAAATTAATAACCTACATATTTACTATAATCTATAATCACTAACCTATAATCATGTAGGTTAGTATGAAATAGCAAGGGGGCACTATAAAACATTAAACAAAAAGAGTAATCGAAACTACAGAGCCTTTACTCCAGGTCATTTATGGGTACTTTTGTGTCAACTACCTGACAAAACAAATTAGAAAGTTATTGAAATTAAATTATATTATAATAAAATTATATTATTACAAAATAAATGAATAAGTGTTTGGTGACTGTTTTATTTACTGTGAGCGAAATGAAAAACGAAATACCCTGATTAACTTTTGATCTAATGAGATTGGATTTTAAAGCACTCGGACTCAATGGTTTCAGAGGAGCAAGATACTGCTGTTTATGCAAAATATTTTATCGAGCAGTAGAAAATCAAAAACTAAAGTTTTCAGAATTTGGTTGATTTTGCTAAAACAGGATTCCCACGACCCGGAAGAATAAAATGAATGGTAGTTAAGATTTTTCAAGACTGCCCAAAAATGTTCAAATTTATCTATGAATTACGAAATTATTCCCTAATTAATTTTTCATCTATATACAGGTATAGGACAAAATAACAGGAACACCTGTGCATAGCGGTACTACGTACAAGTGTTCCTATTATTTTGTCCTATACTTGTACATTTCCTTTAAGTTAAATATGTACTTATTGCTTAAAACATCTAAGTATATCTTTCGTTTGCTACTACTTTAAAAGCTTTTCCAGACCGTGGTAACCCTGTAATATTTTTAAAACTTCACCGCCAGAGTACTGGTCATCATCATCAACATTTATCTGGGCGCCTGGGGCCGTTAGCGGCCTTTTTCCCATTCGTCTTGAATTTTGATCTTTGGGGTGGTTCTTTCTGGTAATTGGATTGCAATTGAAGTAAAAGGAAGCCAGAGTACTGGTAGAAATTGGTTTTCTACATGAACTTTTGAATCACTCTCATGTAGTGGTAAGGAAAATAGCTTCATATCGAATTTAGTAAACAAAGAATCAAATATTATAACATAAATTTACAACCAATACAAGAAATTTTCTCATAAAATGTAGAAAGCTGGCAGCACTGTGATTCAAGGGCTTGACTTTAAGTAAGACTTTTACACTGAAGAAAAAATTCTTAGCAGTGCCAATGCTATTGCATACCTGCCAACTCTTCCGGATTTTCCGGAAGATTTTATTTTCATATTTAAAGTGGTAGTAATTATATACTATTTTTTCTTTTATAATCTTAATTTTTAAATGATATTGATCACCACTATTCTTACAAAAATTAAGCACATATACTAATATGCGTTACTGTCATGGTTGTCAACTTAAGTTTTCTCAAATACAACGCATTTGTTTGCTTAAAATTGAAACTTTAATTCCATTTTAATACCACTGGGAAAAATAATAATGGAAGGGATTAAAAGTTGGCAGGTATGTAAATATATTTTTGAGTCAGATTGTTTTTCGTTTATTGTTTTACAACCACTCTGAAAATCCATTTCCGGAAAGAGTGAAAGTTGGCAGGTATGCAATTACCGAAAAACTATCTTCCTCAAAAATATATTTATATTTTAATTAAAGTTAAAATTCGCTATCGTAAGGACTAATATGCTTTAATATATTGGTTGTAATTATTTATATGTAGTGGTGGTCAAACTTATTTAAATTTATTACTATTATAAATCAAAAAGTTTAATGAAATAACATGAATTTCGCTAGCACTTTAAATATGGAAATAAAATCTTCCGGAAGAGTTGACAGCTATGCGAAATCGTTCTTAACTATAGGGTTTCATACCTGCTAACTTTTATTTCTATATTTAAAGCGGTAGTAAAATGTATGCTTTCCATATATTCTTTGCATTTATAAACTTAGTTCGTAATCTTTTTAAGCACCACTATTTTTAAAAAAATTAAGCTTATATAATTATTACAACTGCTACTGTAGCCCTCTTAAACTCTTCCATAACACAGCGTATATTTCTGCCTAAAATTGTAACGTAAATTTAATTTTACTACTACTGGGGAAAATTATTCTCGAAAGGGTTTCTATAGGTATCCAAATTATTAAAACGAAATAAATTAATTCAGTTAAGTAAAGTTAATGTAGCTCTTAAAAATTTAAAAAGAACTGTAAATAAAGAAATATTTAGGAAAAAATCGAATTTAAATATACACATCAAATTAAATGTAAGATATATTTCGCAAAAATAAATTAATAAAACAAAAAAAAATTACACAAATCAGATTAAACGCTAAGAAAATTTTTGAATTAAAAATCAATATTTGAAAATAACTTCATGTTAAATTTATATTTGTTTCATAGGAGTGGCTCATTTTTTTTTTATAACAGACAAGAAAAACAGCGAAATGTCGAATAAGTTTTTTTCAACCGATTTACTAATTTTGTACGTTTACTTCAAACGCCAAATATTTGAAGTGCTATATTAATAGCTCAGATGATGAATAACTTTTTGTCAAGTGTATCTGAATATGAAACAATTGTATTACATCTCGTATTTCGTACAGGCGGCATTTTTTCTGACAAAGATGAAGTGAAAACGGAAGTGCTTCATAGTAAATGATGTCATTCTTAAGACTTTGTAATTTCCTTTGCTTTTTATGGTACTCACAGCTTTGAGAAGTATGAAAAAAGATGACTAAAGAAGACGTTGGGTTCAATAATGATTAAGTTATTTTGTTAACTTATAGTATCTGAGTTATTATGTTAATTTTAATATCAGCCATTTTTAGCATTAAATGATAGTTTGACATCCATGTCATTAAATTTATGAACGACTGTGTAAAAAACTTGTAAAATTTGTAATAAGTATAAGATAAAAATTTAAATCCGTACTTTTATTTATTCCTTTATTATTATTATAAGGCTTTACTCGTATTTGTAAGTTTCTTGAAATAATAAATAAAGGCTTGAAAATTATTCTCCTAAATACTCTGTTTCTGTTAAAGTCAACACAAAAATATTTAATTTAAATATGATTCCCTATTTCTATTATTATTTGAAATTAAAATAGATAAAAAAAATATTAAATAATATCGAAAATGCGTAAAACTTATGTTTTTTTTTTTACTGATAAGAAATAACATACGTTTTTATTATTTTTGTTATGAATTAATACTGAGTTATTGGTTGATCAGCAATATTTAATTGTAATATTTTTTGAAACTAAAGTTGTAGTCACATTAAAAATAATCATTTATAGCTATTTTTTTAAAAATGAACTTTCTCCATGACTACTTAGTATTGTGAAAAAGCAATGTCATAAGGTAATGCTATAATAAATTAGATTTTGAAGTTACTTGACTTTAACTTTGAAAAAAAGTTACAATACAGATTTTAAAGCGAACATTTACTAAATGGCATGATCTACAGATATGCCAATTTGCTCCGCTTTGAAAAAAAAATAATTTCTAATGACTAAGTATTTAGACTATTTTTAGTTTAGCATTTTTCATTTTAAGTAATTTTTATATCAAATGCAACTATATTGCAGTTCCAAAGATAGCTCCGTATAAAAAATAATGAATGTGTTTTATTATGCTGTTTAATATGGGTTGCAAATATTAAATTGTAAGTTATAAACATTTTTACACTTCTTAAACTATGCAATTTTAAATGATAAAATACGAGACTTGGGCGGAATCGGGCGAATGCTTGAAAGTTATAAAATTTGAAAAAAGCCATATTTTTAAAATTTTATTTCTCAGAACTATTTATTCTATTATTTTTCTAAGTTTGTATTTTTAATTTTAAAGTACATAATTTAAATTAATGTAAAATTTGTAAGCCTCAAAATTCAAAAATTTTTAGACCCTTGCATAAAAAAAGAAACCTTTTTTTATACATTATTGTTTTTGGATAAACTAAATTTATTATTGTGTGCAAATAGTTTTCGATTTGCTTAAAAAATTCCAGTGATGTGGTGAAATGCTCAAAAAAGCCACTTTCGACTGTTCTCATCGACTGTTTCATCTTTCGAAAGTACTTCAGCTTTATGGTGTTCCAGAAAACGGCGGATATTTGGAACAAATAGTAATACACTAGCATTAGACAAATTATTACATTACTTTAACACTAGGTTTACGGACGTTTCTTGTATACCTATCTCTACGAACAAGCGTCAATTTGACGCATGAACGAATACACATAACAGCACTTACAGAGATGCCATCTTGCTCCCGACGTCAAATATATATTTTAAAGTGGTAGTTTATCAATTTTGATTCGTGGTTTCATATATTCAATTTAGTAGATTTTAATCCACCACTATTTCTAAATAATTCGTAGACTTATAAAATTCACGACTTTATGTTTTCAAAATATACTTAGTAGTTATTTACCGTTTTTTTAAACTAAATTTCGCGTGTCCGGACATCACCTCCTACATCAAAAAGCCTCCACACGGTTTTTTACAAGTAGTCCACGCAGACTGTTTAAAAAGTGAATCTGTTGTGCGCATGAAGCCAAAACCTTTTATAAAAGTAATCGAGAGAGATTTATCATATATATTTGAGAATTGAAGCTGTAGTGTTTGACAAGTGAATAAGGCAAACCAATAATTTTCATAAATAAAACAAATTTTTAGTCATATATTTACTACCACTTTCTTATTTTAACTAAATTTTGCATTAAATGACTCGTTCGAAAGTGAATATCCTACACAGTGGTCTGATCGGACTACCTATAAAAACAGAGATGCCAACTGCTCCGGACGCGCCAAAACAATTAAAAAAGCGGTAAATAACTACAAAGTAAATTTTGCAATTATTTTACTAGTTTTGCTTGCTTTTTAAAAGACGTAGCATGACCTAAGTACTATAAGGTGGAGAATTATATAAGCCTGCGAATTATGTAAAAACAATGGTGGATAAAAATCTACTAAATTGAATTTATTAAACCAAGAATCACAATTGATAAACTACCACTTTAAAATATATATTTGCTGTCCGGAGCAAGTTGGCATCTCTGTAAAAACCATGTGGAGGCGTTGGTCCGGAGCAGGGCTGATAGTCGATATATATCAAGACGGAAAAGAGTAAAATCTGGTAACAAATAAATTAAATTTTTAGTTTTTTTTTTCGGGAACAACAAAATAATCATAACTACCAAATTTTTTTTAACGGATACAATTTATATATTGAATTGCTTTTTCCCCCTAGAGCATACCTGCCAACTTTTACGCATTTGGCGTAAAATTTTGTTTTTATATTTAAAGAGGTAGTAAATATATACAATTTTTTCTTTTATAAACTTATATTTTAAATTATTTTGATCACCACTATTCTTAAAAAAATTAAGCATATATGTTAATATGTGTTACTAACTTGGTTTCAGCTGAAGCTTTTTCAAATACAATGTATTTTTTTTACTTACAATTGAAATTTTAATTCCATTTCACTACCACTGGGAAAAATCATAATGGAAGGGATCAAAAGTTGGCAAGTATGCTAGAGAAAAAGATGTTGCCCTAGCACACGAAATACGCTCTCGATTTTTGGTGCTAAGCACCCCCTCTTCCCCCCCATCTCCATTCCACCTCACTACTCCACATCATCGATTTATTACCACAGATGAATCAGTTAATGCCGCTTCGCAGCAGCGCTCCGAGATTTATATGATTTCTACCATTCTACCCTAGAGGAAAAAGAATTATTAAAAAACACAGTAAAAAATATAAAAAACAACTGTGGCGATCAAAAGTTGCCTCCCTCTGCACTACCGACAACTCTATATGGAAAATGGCCAAGAAACTGAAAACAACTCCTCAAATAGACAGACCAATAAATGGTCCATCAGGCACAGCGTACACAATAGCAGAAAAAATCGAAATATTCGCAAATTCACTTCAAAATCAATTTTCACCAAATATCAACTCTGACCAAAATCATCACAGAAGAAGTTAATAATTTTCAAACTGAACACCTCATCCCAGAAACAATAAATTCAACCAATAATCAAGAAGTTAGCAGCATCATACAAAATCTGAAAAACAATAAAGCTCCAGGTGAGGACGGGATAAAGAATAAAATGATTAAACTATTACCAAACAACTACATCTGCAAAATCACGCATATTTTTAATACTTGCCTTGCTCATAATTACTACCCACAAATCTAGAAAAACGCATCAGTCATACTATTTCTCAAGAAAAACAAGAACCCAAGCTGCCCTGAGAGTTATCGCCCAATCAGTCTACTTAACATACTTGGAAAAATATACGAAAAAATCATCTACAACAGATTAAAGCCACTACTTACAGCCCTCCCTGACGAACAGTATGGATTCTAACAAAAACTGGATACCACCAAGCAGTTACTCCGAAGAACAGACTATACTGGCAGAGCAATCATAAATAAAGAAACAATAGCCTTCCTGATGATCGACATATCCAAAGCGTTTGATAAAGTATGGCACACTGGCACAATATATAAACTTATGCAGCTAAATTTTCCACCCGGCATAATCAAACTCCTATCCTGTTATCTTTCTAATAGAACATTGCAAGTCACCATCAAAAACAAAAAATCTACAAAGAGAAACACCACAGCCGGAATACCTCAGGGCAGCATTCTGGGACCGATTTTATACATATTATACACTTATGATTTTCCTATAAACAAAGCCAATTATAACAGCATAACAGCCTATTACGTAGATGACACCGGTATTATTATTAAATCCAGAAACCCAAATCATGCTCTTCAAAAACTACAGGACCATATATATGAAATAGAAGACTGGTGCTTAAAATGGAAAACTGCAGTAAACGCTGGAAAATCACAAATATTAATTATACAAAAAGGAAGAATTAAAATACTTCCACAACTTCAACCAAAAATGTTCTATATACCAATACCAATAGTTAAAAAAGCAAATTATCTTGGCCTTATAATCAATAGCAAACTCACCTGGAATGATCATATCAAAAGCACAATAGATAAAGCAAATGCAGCAATAATAGCCATACAACTATTAATATATAATCAGAAGATGTCACTTAAACTGAAGAAGCTACTATATACAGCAATGATCCGCCCAATACTTACCTATGCCTCACCTGCCAGGACAACGGTACCTCAACATCTACTGAAGAAATTAAACCAATGCCAAAACAAGATCTTTAGAAAAATAACCTGTGCAAGATGGTTCATTCGGAATACCAATATACATACAGACCTCAAAATACCAACTCTATCACAGCATATATACAAGCTAAACGCAGATTTTTTCGATAAAGCCATAGAATGTAAAACAGCAAATTTTAATGAAATCTTTAAATTTGAAAATTATATCAAAGATAAAAACTACAGACCAGTAGCTGCACATTTCACCTCCGACGCCTCATATCATAACTAACAAAACAAATAATTTCATCAAACTTTCTGAAAATAACGTTTCCTCGTGCTGATACAATTCAGCACGAGCTACTCCAAAATCAAGCAAACACAGTTTAGAGCAAGCTGCTCATTTTATTTCTTGATTCCTTTTTAGTTATCCAAGCAAAGTGCTTGAAATATTCATAAAAGCAACTCCATTACCTGCTTACCTCATTGCTCAACCAAAACTGTTCTAAAATTCCAGATGAATGGAATAAGGGCCGCTTCTCGGCCCAGGTGCCCAATAAAATCAAAACACTAGGACTTCTTGGCTACGCACATACAACGCCATCATTCCAGGTGCCCACGGGCACAGCTACAGATAAAAGTGTGAAGTGTCCTCTTGGCGGACAGGTACGAATTTAGTTCAAGTTCTTCTTGGCTACGAGATAGTATTGAGAATAAAAACTGGAGTGAGGCAGATTTGGAGGCAATACCAGATGCTGTAGCCCTCTTTTGTCTCTTAACACTAAGCAGTCCACAAAATCAAAACACTAGGACTAGGTATTTTATTTTTCAATACTCGAACTAAGCAACTGAAACCTTCAAAATCTGACACCAATTGACAATCTGCGTTTGTTCTTTCTATTATTGCTTATCGGCAACAGTTGTTCATCGCTTGTTTCATTTGAGATAACGATAACAGATCGAAGTATTGTCGGTAAATTTCTATTTATTATAGATGTGATGTTTGTTATATTATAGATGCGATGTACTCAAAATTTTGTCTCAATTACGATCGCGTCAAATTGACGCGATCGTATCGCGATATCGTATTGCGATATCGTATTGCGATATCCATAGAGATAGGTATACCGCAAAGTGAATTTGAATATTTCAAAGCTCTTGACGAAATTAGATCCTCGATCAATGGATAAAAGTCATTACAACAGATAAAATAAAAATGCAAACGGGTTTTGTAATTTTCCTTATAATATTCAAAATGACGTTTCCCGTAAACAAATACACTGGTTATCATAAATTAAGGAAAATTCACAAAAATCGCGATAACTCTTTCAATTACACATGGAATTTTATGAAACTTACCCACAATATACAACACATAGTAAGGTATTAAACAACATAAAAAGAAATTATCAGACATTAATAGTAGTATAGAAATTAGCACATGTATAAAATAAACAAATTGGAAGTATCGGTTTGCAATAGAAAAAGTACCTTTAATATGGAATATGATTGCCTCTAGAAGCAATACAGCACAAACAGCGATGTGTGATGCTTTCAATTATGCGGTCTATCAGTTCAATAGGAAGTGAGAGCCATTGCTCTTGTAAAGCAGTTGCAAGCGTGGCAAGGGTCTGAGGGGGCGGATTGATGGCAGATACACGCCTCCCTAGAGCATCCCAAACGTGCTCGATAGGATTCAAGTCCGGGGATCG
>NC_092212.1:45657696-45709885 GCF_043381705.1 Parasteatoda tepidariorum | reverse complement strand
TTATACATACCCTCCAACTGCTACGGAATTTCCGTAGTTTCAGAAATCTTCTTTTCAGACGGTAGCAAAATTAATGTCTTAATATTTAAAAAAAATTAATTTTAGCGTAACTTGTCCACTATTACTTATAAAAGTGCAGGCCATATGGCTAGATTCATAAGTTCTGATAAAAGTTTTATGAGAGATCCATTTGCTTTAAAAATTTCTACTTTGGTTCGCTACCACTAAAAAGAATTATTTTCAAAATCCTCATAAGTTGGAGGGTGTGTAACTATATCAGAAGAAAACACTATTGAAGTATATTTAAAATGAGTGAATATGTTAAATATAAATATTTATAACATTCTGTTGTGAAAGAATAATGGTAGTTAATTGCACTCTCTAATAATTATGTCTTAAGGTACATTTTTAAGGGTTAAAATAATTAATATTGATCGAGCGTTTTATCTTATGGATTAATTGAATTCATAAGCACTTATGAATTAATTGAATTCATAAGCACATCATGATGCATGGAAATGATGTTTTTAATAACAAAAAGCTGTAGCCACACCTGTGAGAGGAAATATGTTCTTATAGAACCGGGGTTTGGATTCCAATCAAAGTTGATTTTTTAGTTCTTGTTGCAGCTGCTTTTCAAGGTTGACATGCGTAGGATTGTCTAAATGTGTCGTTCATACTGTTTTTAAAAATTGTTCTGTGATATCAAGCAAATTATTTTCAGAGCTTCAAGAATATCGTCGTTGAAAGAAAGCAATAAAAAAAAACTAGTTTAGAGCTTTTTTTAATATTTTTTTACGTTTTTAAAGTGTATCCCAATCGTGTTTATTTAATGTAAAATGTTTTACGTAATAAACTGTAATGTTTCTACCATTTAAACATGCGTTCTGAGAAAACTGGGTAATTTTATGACAGGTGTAATTCGGAAAGAGTTACATAAGTTATATAGGATCAAAACAGATTTGAAATGTGTGACACAGTGAATCTACAAAATTTTGAAATATTTATTTAGATTTTATTTTCATATTTTAAGTGTTCGCAAAATGGATTTCTTAACAAATTCTTAGTTTAATGAGTTTATTTAAAAAAATTTGATTATCACGATGAATTTGATTTTCACTTCAAATTTAAAAGCTGAACAATTATTGAAAGTAATTAGGCCTCTGTTCTACTATACCAAGAACTCTTAGATTTTTTTTAAAAAACTTAATTCCTAATTTTTTTTCTCGAAATTTTAATATATATTTAGTTACAGTAGTAGTCATAATCATTAAAAAAGTTTAAAAAAAAGTTTTTTGGAAAAAAGTGTTTTAGAGGTAAGTAAGATTATTAATGTATTATTATTTGTCTTAAAAATTATATTCCACTCGCCACTGCTTGTAAATGATTCAGAAGGCATATATAAAAAGTCACTTTGTTTTACTGTGGTGATGAAAGTAATATAAAATGCTTTACGAAAAAGTAGTAGTTGTCGCTTATTAACAATATATTAAACAATATAAATATATTAAAACTCAAACTCTTAAATGAACTATTTTTAATTATAATGATATTAGCAAAAATTTAGAGAAAATTATTATACCTAATTATGAATGCCACTGTGAAGAAGAGAAATATTTTGAATTTGTTGATCAACATCACAAACATATTATTGCTGGTAATTTAAATATTACAGAAATCTTAGAACCAAGAAATTTAAAGTTAAAAGGTACGAAATTTAGACCTATTTACCGTAAATCAATTAATAAAATACCTTCTTAATGATCTCAATAATATTTGTTTAAAGATATCAAATAGATTCTCTTTTCCTTAAGGTATGTTAATAAATGGAAATTGGCTGCTTATTATTACTTTAAGAACTTTATTTTTAATAATAAAGAAAATTGAAATAACAGTAACAATTCAGCAAATTTTTCTAAAATTGATCCAGCAATTAAGCAATTACAAAAGCATTTTATGTGCACCCCATAGACAAAGATAACAATATGCAATCTTCTGTAAAAAAAATTTATGTTCTATTTTTATTGTAAACATTTTAAGCTTAGTAATTTAAATAATAATATTATCCTTAATTTTTTTTACATTTCTATAAGAGGTTAAAAATTAAAATTAATATAATATAACTTCCATCATTTATAATCATTCCAAAATTTCTTAAAATTTTTATTAAATTTAGAATAATCACTTATGGGTCTAATTCTTATTTAACTATACCAGGCATAATTTTCTTTAACTACTTAAATAAATTTTTTAAACTATATTATTAAATAAGGTTTTTCTTGGATTATCACTAATAATCAACCTATTTAAGAATTTATTAAGCAAAATAAAAGTTTCCAATGTGACTTTTGATTTCCAAGATGTCTTTAATAGCATTCCTCTTTCTAAACTGAAAGATTCAGTAAATTCCTCTAATATTTAGTAAGATTTTGTTTAAAATAAAAAAAATTTTCTCATTAAATGTCATCAATATAAAAATTTTATAATTAAAATTCAACCTTATTAATATTAAAATTTTATAATTAAATAAAATTTTATAATTAAATAATTATTAACTTTAAATTTTATAATAAATTTTATAATTCAACTTTATTAATATTAAAATTTTATAATTTAAAATTCAACCTTTATTTTATAACCATCTTTGAACAGCCGACCCAAGTTTTGAGTTTACAACTCCGTACAGCTTCGTAATTTTGAACCCAATCCAGAAAACAAGGAAACTCAAGTGTTGGGAGAAATTTCACCTTCTTGGAGAACTTTTTGATGGAACTAACCAGCATTTGCGTTACATGAAGAAGAAAAACACGAAAACCTTCCACGGTTAGCCTGACGGTAAGGGGACTCTAACACTTGATCCGTCTGATACTGGGGTATTTTTACGTCAGCACTGGGATCGGTGCGAGCCGGGTGTGGAATTCGGATAGANTAAATAACCAATAGATGTCCAACTTATAAAATTAAAATCTATATAAAATCACTGAGTTAATTGTATGTTATAATTATTAATAAATTTATTAAAAATTTCATTGCTAACTAAATTTATATTTTTACCATGTGCAAAACCTATTCGGACAAATCCGAGGCTAAACTTTTTTTTATCATATAATAACGAATTTTGTTAATTGTTTTTCAATAAATGGCAATAATTTCTCAAAAATCATCAATATAGAGATTTTAGAATTAAAATTCAACCTTATTAAATATAAAATTTGAATTATCCAGTATAATATTATGACCTTATAGCGCATATCCAGTTTCGGACCAATCTAAAGTAACTAACAAATCAAACGCGCTTCTGTACTCAAGCAAGAACGCACCATAAAATGATCACACTACCCTCTATTTACGCTTCTGTTTTATTTTGTAATCTGGCAAACTTGTTATGAAAATATTTTAAATTATTTTAGAAAGATGCCGGTAAGTGTAATCGGTAACTTAAAATCATTCCTATTATAGCAGAGATGCCAACTGCTCCGGACAAGCCAAAATAATTAAAAAAACGGTAAATAACAGCACAGTAAATTTTTGAAATATATGACGATTTTTGCTTGCTTTTTAAAAGATATAACGTGACATAATTACCAAAAAGTGATGAATTATATAATCCTACGAATTATTTAGAAATAGTGGTGGATAAAAATCTACAAAATTGAATTTATTAAACCAAGAATCACAGTTGATAAACTGCCACTTCAAAATATATATTTGCTGTCCGGAGCAAGTTGGCATCTCTGTTATAGTATGTGTCAACAATGCCTTTTCAAATACTTAAATACAAAAAATTAAAATTATATTATCGCCATGATTACGAAGCAATATTGATTTCTCTAGGTAATTGAAGTTAATTAAAACATGTTCATACATTTATGAAAAACTCATAAAAAAATTCACAGCTTCTTGAAAGATTTGTATAATCTTCTAGGAAAAAAAAAGGACAGTATCAATGACGTTGTAACTTCGTCACTCATATTTAAAGCTACTACTATATTACAACAGCTCCGAACTTCGCAAATGATCCCTTTTTTTTATAGTTTTACAACCAATTTGTAACTATAGTTCAATCACTGTTTGCAGGTTTGAAAATTCAATTTGATCAAAATGTACGTAATTTATTCCTTTAACTACCACTTTAATTCTTAATTTAAATAATTAAAATACTTTGAAACAGAATTTTAATTTTCTTATGCATGTAAAAAACTTATGAATAATAAAATGAAGGAATATGTATGAATAATAAAATGAAGGATAAAAATTCATTTAATGTCTTTAATAGTTGCTAAAGTATTAAAATAAAAAAAAATCTAGGAAAACAACTGATTGAATAATTTATTTCAATTTTTGAAATTTAGAATTAAGTTTGATTTAAAACACATTCTTTTCCGTTCGCAAATAATTGTCTAAATTTAACTTTGTATTTTCGACTAAAATTTCTAGGAATGAAAATAAAATTTATCCCGATATTGTAGACGCAGAGATGCCAACTGCTCCGGACACGCCGAAATAACTGAAAAAACGGTAAATAACTACAAGTAAATTTTGCATATATTTGACTATTTTTGCTTGTTGTTTAAAAGGTAAAGCATGGCATAAGTATTCCAGAGTGGGGAATCACATAAGCCTACAAATTATTTAGAAATAGTGGTGGATAAAAATCTACTAAATTGAATTCATTTAACCGAGAATCACAATTGATAAACTACCACTTTAAAATGTATATTTGCTGTCCGGAGCAAGTTGGCATCTCTGTAGACGTATGAGTCATAAATTTATTTTATAACATTTATTTTTCACGCAATGCTAGTTTAGACACGTGCTCTGTTTTTATACAGTATTTATTTGCCACTGACAGCTGCTGTAATATAGATATTAGGTTAGTGACTTGAAAATAAAAATATTTTTGAACTATTTTNCAAATTTAAAAGCTAAACAAGTATTGAAAGTATTTAGACCACTGTTTTTATATTATTCCACTATTCCAAGAATTCTTAGGTATTTTTTTAAAAACTTAATTCCTAATTTTTTTCTGACGAAATTTTAATATATATTTAATTAATATAGTAGTAGTCATAATCGTTAAAAATAGTTTTTTGGGAAAAAATGTTTTAGAGGTAAGTAAGTTTATGTTTTAATGTATTATTATTTGTCTTATAAATTATTTTCCACACCCTAAAAGTCACTTTGTTTCACTATGGTGATGAAAGTAATATAAAATGCTTTGCAAAAAACGTAGTAGTTGTCGCGTATTAACAATATATTGAACAAAATAAATATATTAAACAATATAAATATATTAAAACTCAAACTCTTTATAGATCTATTTTTAATTATAATGATATTAGCAAAAATTTAGAGAAAATTGATATATCTAACTATGAATGTCACTCTGAAGAAGTGAAATATTTGAATTCGTTGATCAACATTGATTTGTTGATCAACATCACAAACTTATTATTGCTGGTAATTTAACTACCACAGAAATCTTAGAATCAAGAAATTTAAAGTTAAAAGGTACAAAATTTAAACCCATTTACCATGTATCAACTTATAAAATACTTTCTAAACCCCTTGGAGACGGGGGATTCAGAAAAGCATTCGTACAAAATCAGAATCAAGTTGTAATTAAACAAAAAACGGTAATTTAAATGTAGTCGTTGCTAATTTAACAGACTTACTTTGCTTTTACTTTAATTATTGTTAGTTTAAGCATGTATATAATCAATGTTAATTCAAAGAATAACTAAATAGTTTTATTATGAACAAAGTAATGGTGAATTAAATAAATCAAACAATTATAGCTCCGCCCACAAATAAACTGCTAAAGAAACACTTTGGTTACCAGTTTTATCTTTTTACCCTGATTAATATGGTTTTATGCTGGCACGTATTTGTGACAGTCGGCGCGAAAGGGTTAATGATCTCATTAATATTTGTTTAAAGATATCAAATAGATTCTCCTTTCCTTAAGGTATGTTAATAAATGGAAATGGGTTGCTTATCATTACTTTAAAAACTTTATTTTTAATAATAAAGAAAATTCAAATAACAGTAACAATTCAGCAAATTTTTCTAAAATTGATCCAGCAATTAAGCAACAACAAAAACTTTTTATGTATACCCCATAGACAAAGATAACAATTTGTAATCTTCTGTAAAAAAAATTTATATTCTATTTTTATTGTAAAAATTTTAAGCGTAGTAACTTAAATAATAATATTATGATTAAATTTTTTTTATATTTCTATAAAAGGTTAAAAATTAAAATTAATAATATATAATTTCCATAATTTATTATCATTCCAAAATTTCTTAACATTTTTATTAAATTTAGAACAATCACTTATGGATCTAATGCTTATCTAACTATCATCATCATCATCATATCTGGCTAGACAGCCCAGGGTGGGCCAGTGCCTTCCTTTGAATTCGAATCCACTTCTCTCTACTTTTGACACTTGTTCGCCAGTTTTTCTCCTTTAGAGTAAGGAAATCAGTCTCAACTAAATCCAGCCATCTCAGCCTGGGTCTACCTCTTTTCCTGTTCGTTAGGGGTTCTAACTATACCAGGCACAATTTTCTCTAACTACTTAAATAAATTTTTTTAACTATATTATTAAATAAGGTTTTTCTTGGATTATCACTAATAATCAACCTATTTAAGAATTTAAGAAACAAAATAAAATTAGTTCTATTGCGACTTTTAATTTTCAAGATCGCTTCAGTAGCATTTTCTTTCTTAACTGAAAGATTTTTTTTGAGTTATTACTATGATTATAAAAATATCTTTAATTGTAATTTTGATTATTGGGCATTTCTAATTAATATTTGCTTGTTTTTTAACAATTACCTTTACAATGGAAAATAAATTTCATTCAAAAATATAAAATATCACAAGGATCTACTTTTTCATCACTTTTAACTAACTTATTTTTTCACTATTATGAAAAAGTTATACTCTTAATTAAATTAGTTTTTAGATTTATTGATGATCTAATTATCTTTAATTTTCAAAATTATGCAAATTTTGTTAAATAATATTTACCCCGAGGAATTAATCTTGCTTTATTAATTATGACAATAATATTAATTTTAATTTTTTGGATTAAGTATAGGAAGAAGGAAATATCTGCACTGTTGACTTATACGATAAAAAAATGCTTTTAAATTTAATATCAAGAAATTAATTACTAGGAATTCTAATGTCTCTAAAGCATTTACTTAAATGCCATTTTTAATCAAATGAATAGAATTAAAAGAGTTTGTAGTAATGTATATTAATCAAAAAGAAAACAAAATTGACGAACTTTTCCAAAATGTGATAAATAACCAATGGATATCCAACTTATCAAATTAAAATCTGTATAAAACCATTGAGCTAACTTCATGTTATAATTATTAATAAATTTATTAAAAATTTCATTATTAACTAAATTTATATTTTTATCATATGCAAATCCTATTCGGGCAAATCCGTGGCTAAAATTTTTTTTATCATATAATAAAGAATTTTTGTAATTGTTTTTCGATAAATGTTTCTCTAAAATAATCAATATAAAAATCTTATAATTAAAATTCAACCTTATCAAATATAAAATTTGAATTATCCAGTATAATATTATGACCTTGCGTTTATCCAGTTTCGGACCAATCCAAGGTAATTAACAAATCAAATGCGCTTCTGTACTCTAGCAAGAACACACCATAAAATGATCACACTACCCTCTATTTACGCTTCTGTTTTCATGTTTTGTAATCTGGCAAACTTGCTATGAAAATATTTTAAATTATTTTAGAAAGATGCCGGTAAGTGTAATCGGTAACTTAAAATCATTCCTATTATAGTATGTGTTAACAATGCCTTTTCAAATACTTAAATACAAAAAAAATTAAAATTATATTATCGTCATGATTACGAAGCAATATTGATTTCTCTAGGTCAGTGATTCTCAACCTTTTTTTTGGTGCGGCACACTTATAACGATTTCGAAATTTGACGGCACACAATGAAAAAAATAATTTTGAATGTGAAATAAAATAATGTGTACAACTAAAGCACATTTATTAAGGGATTAATTATTTCTTTCGACCAATTTTTTATTAGTTAGTAACAGTTATTTTTTTGCTAGTTATTAATTGTTAGCCTTTTTTCTATAGTTATTAACTGTTACTTTTTTTTTTAACAATAAATGTTAATTTTTTATGATTTCTTGGTAACTAGTTTTTTTGCTAATTATTATTTGTTAGCTTAATTTTTGTTAGTCATCTTTCGTTAATTTGTTTTTTATATATTTGTTTTGTTAGTTATCCTTTGTTAATTTGTTTATTAATTGCATAGCTTACTTTAATGATTAGCTCTTAAAACCTTTTTTAAAATTGTGTGTATATACAATTTAAACAATTCCATGTTATTTTAAGATTGTCAGAGACAAGACAATCGCCGACAAAGATGTCCACGCGGTTAAAGCGTGGAANTCACCATCTATAGTTCGTTCACCAGGAGTTGGCACTTGGCTCCGCCTTCATCACGTGGTATCGGATGATACTATTTCGCTATTTTGGGGGGAAGGATGTGAACAAGGCTGCTATTTGGCGATAGTATGACAAAAATATTTATTTCGCAATCTTCATGTGCATATTTTGAACATGTGCATTTTATTTCATAAACTTGCTGATATTTCTCTCTTTTTATGGAATAGTTTGTTCTTTTTGAGATATTTTGCTGAGAAAAAGTTTTTATATATAAATTAGCTAGAATAACGAAAATGGTATAATAGCTGATGAGAAAGCGAAGTAAGTGACTGAAAAATAATTCTCTGTTTGTGTTTGGCTTGGTCATCACCTTATACATCAGAAAGCCTCCACACGGTTTCTTATAAGTAGTCTGCACAGACAATTTAAAAAGTGAACAGTTTGAGCGCATGAAACCACATTTTATTTTAAAAGTGACTGAGAGGAATTTGACATATATATTTGAGAATTGCATCTGTAGTGGTAGACAAGTAAATAAGACAAACTAATCATATTCAAAAATTAAACAAATTTTTAGACATATATTTGGGACCACTTTCGCATTTTTACTAGATTTTCTATTAAAGAGCTCTTTCGTAAACTGGTTTGCCTTCATAGTGGTCTGATCGGACTACCTATAAAAAACCGTGTGGAAACTTTGCGCGCATTAGAGGTTATCTCGATTTCAAGCGGGGATTCTCTTACTCCCCCGCGCTGAAATGAACTCTGCGTCCGAGGAGGTGGAGCCAAGTGCCAACTCCTGGTGAACGAACTATATATTACAACAGCTCCGAACTTCGCAAATTATCCTTTTTTTTATAGTTTTACAACCAATTTTGTAACTATAGTCGTGGGTGAAAGCCCTTATATAGCAAGACGGAAGAGAGAAAAACCTGGTACGTAAAACATTTCATTCCAGCATTTTTTTCGAAAAAAATGAAATATCTGTAACTATCAAGATTTCTTTTATAATTCTGGCATATATATAAAACTGCTTTTTTTACAAGATAAAGTAGATATTGTTGAAAAATTTAAAAAAAGAATAAGTAAACTCCTCCCCAAAACTAGCTATAACTGAAATGGTTTTACTACCAGCCTTTCCTCTTTTCCGTCTCGCTTTCACCCCTGACTATAGTTCAATCACTGTTTGCAGGTTTGAAAATTCAATTTGATCAAAATGTACGTAATTTATTCATTTAACTACCACTTTAATTCTAAATTTAAATAATTAAAACACTTTGAAAGAGGTTTATTTCCTCCTCTTATGTATGTAAAAAACTTAATTGTATGAATAATAAAATGAAGGATAAAAATTCATTTAATATCTTTAATAGTTGCTAAAGTATTAAAATAAAAAAAATCTAGGAAAACAACTGATTGAATAATTTATTTCAATTTTTGAAACTTAGAATTAAAACACATTCAGTTCTGTTCGCAAATAACTGTATAAATTTAACTTTGTATTTTCGATTACTTATTTGTATGAATAATAAAATGGAGGACAAAAATTAATTTAATATCTTCAATAGTTGCTAAAGTATAAAAATAAAAAAAAAATTCTAGGAAAACAACTGATTGAATAATTTATTTCAATTTTTGAAATTTAGAATTAAGCTTGATTTAAAACACATTCTTTTCCGTTCGCAAATAATTGTCTAAATTTTACTTTGTATTTTCGACTAAAATTTCTAGGAATGAAAATAAAATTTATCCCGATATTGTAGACGTATGAGTCATAAATTTATTTTATAACATTTATTTTTCACGCAATGTTAGTTTAGACATGTGCTCTGTTTTTATGCAGCATTTATTTACCACTGACAGCTGCTGTAATATAGATATTAGGTTAGTGACTTGAAAATAAAAACATTTTTGAACTATTTTTCCATAAAAATGAACAACTTTAGACGATAAAGGAAGCGAAAGAAAGTTTAAAAAGATTTTTAAAAAATGTTTGTTACCAAAAAAATTTAAGAAAACCAAATTTGAAAAACTGAGAAAAAGAAAACGCTAGATATAATAATTATCAAAATGCTAAACACAATATTTTTTCTCTTATTTTAACCTAAATTTATACAAAATTCTGGGTCAAAGAGTTAAGTTCTGATAAAAACTTTAAAATTTTTTATTCTTTTTAAAAACTTCTTTCTTAGTCCACTGCCAGTGAAAAAAAATATTTCTCATCAACTTCAAATGTATGTTGAAAATTCTCTCTCTCTCTCTCTCTCTCTCTCTCTCTCTATATATATATATATATATAAAACCAAAGAATGCGAATCCTGCGAAGTCATTCGAAATATTCATTAAAAGTAAGGGGGGAAAAACACTGTTTCTAAAATTTCTTAAAATCTCAAAACAGCTTTCGAAAGCCGAACAAGTCTTTTAGCAAAAAAAAGAAACACTTCATTGTTTTAAAATTTTTCTCCTTTTTTTTGTTATTATTGTTCGTGAAAATCTTCCCACGTGCGGTAACTGTAGAATCACAGCATGGAATAAGTTTACAAGACAATGATGTTTTCTTTTTTTTTCCAAAGGAAAGTATGTTTTATTTAAGCTTTGTCAGCTATGTAAAAATTTATATCGTAAATAAATTGAAAAGAATACTTCTAGAAATGGTTAAAGCTGTATTTCTAAAGTTAGAAAGAGAATAAATTGAAATTTTAACATGTTTTTGCATATTTTTTAATAATAACACAATGTGTGAATCATATCACCAATTCTTTCATAAAACAGCAATTTTTTTTCCGCAAATTTAAAATATTTTTTAAGAAAATAAATATCTTAAATATGTCTGTCTTGTTGCAAAATAGATATGATAGTTCATCATAAACTGGGAAATCTTAAAATATCCATTCGCCACCTCGCCACATGATGAGTTGACAAAAAAGTGTCGAATTAAATTAAATAAACAACCAGTCACCTTTAATCGTTTTCTTTTTTAAAAAAATTATTGTTTAATGAGGAAAGTACAGTCCGCAAAAAAAAAAAAAAAGAAAACGAATCAACCTGAATAACTTTCGTTCTAATGATCGGATTTTCACGAACTAAGTGTCAATCTTTATGGTTCCAGGGGGTGATCTCAAATATGCTTATTAATTACTGCTAATTATTAATTAAGTTACGAAACCGGACACAAAAACGTACATTCTCTGAATGAACATATATTTTTTTTTACATATTTGGATTCTTAACCTTGAAAATATAGGGGGTAGCCGCAATCTGGGAAATATGGTCCCCATAGTTTGGTCAGGAGAGCGATCCAAACTTCTTACCCCTTAATGTTAATTTAACTTTTTACGTTTTTAGTCAATATTTTTAAAACTAATAAAGCAATTCAGAAAAAATTGCACCCACTCATAAAACTCATTTACCCAAAGATAATTTCATGAAAAAAATAATTTTTAATAATTTTTTATTATTTAATTAAATTGAGGATGAAAAAATTTTGAATTATAAGGTATGAATTTTTTTTATACCATATTAATCTACATATTTTTCAATTGAAAAATCTAAAGTTTCAACTGTTTTTATTTATTAGAAGCTGAGAAAAATTAAAATTAATTATTTTTAAAAAAATAATTTGGCGACAATAAAGAAATAATTTAATGGGGCGATTAATATTAAAATGTGATAAACTTGCGAGGAACTTGACTTCGCGCGAGTAGCGTCAAATTTCATTCATATTTTTTTCGCTAATAATCATTTGCTAATTTTTTATTTCCTTCTAATTATATTTTTAGTCCTTTAATAATTTATTTGAAATTTAGTAAAGAAATTTGAATAAAACATTTTGAATAAAAAAACACTTTATTGAACGGATGTCTAGTTTTATAAAAGCGTGCTTCTGACAGAATATGATTTATACACCAGATTATGCTTATTTAATGGGATTATTTTTCATTTTTTGATTTTGTTTCTCAATAACTGATACAATTTTAATAATATACATACGTATCCTAGATTTGGAATAATATATTCATCAATTTCTTGAAAATATATTTTATAAATATTAATAAAAATACATAGTCAGCATTTTTAATGATCTTAAAACTTTTTTACATCTTATATATCGCCTAAATCTTAAAATAAATTTGTAAATTATCTGTCTTCGCTTGTTTCGCAGAATTATTTTTCTATCTTTTTAATTAAATTTTAAAGCAAAATCTTATTTTTTAGGAAACCATGTATATTATTTTCCAATAATATACTAATCAATCGTTTCAGTACTTTAATTTATGTTTTCCTTTAAAATAAAATGACTTTTTAAATTATTGCTAAGTTCTTATTGAAAGAAAACTTAGAATTATTGTCAGCTATCTGAGAATTAAATCTTGTTAAGGAATTAAAAATTTCTACTGATCACACACAATATCATTCGATGCAGAATAGCTGACTGTTTACTAAGAATACTATTGTTTACGAATAATGAAGATAAATTAATAATTTTCTTTTTTTTATTATTTCTTATTTATTCGAGTAAAGAAAAGTAAATGCGCATGTGTGCACAGCGGAAAAATACAACAGATTGTTTTGTGTTTTAAATGAACAAAAACCTATGGACATACAATTTTATTTCGACATTCAAAGTTATTCTTGTGCGTTACCCTTTTGTTTCAAAAAGTTGAAAATATTTGCTTAAAAAGTTGCGTATATGATTTTAAACTTTTGCACAGTACAAAAAAATATTGCTATATCAGGAAAATATTCGATATGCCTTGTTGTGTTAAACAACTGCTAAAATAAAAAATTGTGAAAAGATTCGAAAAACGTGCTATTTTTAGAATCATCATCTCAAAAGTTGTTCTTTTCCTCCATTTGACTTTTTTCTACTTAATTAACTTATAATAATAGTTTTAACACACGTTTTGAAGAAATTATGAATACAAATTTCTCCTACTACTTCGTAATAAAAAAAACAAGAATATTAATGATTCATTTATAATTGTTTCACTGAACCGGAGTAGTTAATTGTTTTCGCAATAATCGGCCTTAACTATTTAACTTAGATTCTTTGGACTAGGGGTCACTTCATACATGTTTTTCGACATTGAAATTTCAGACATAAAATGTATAAATTACAAGAATGCGTAAGCTTGTTTTAACTAACAAAAAAAAGGGCAAAATCGTTGGCAAAAGAAGTTATCTCATGAAAAGAGTGTCAGAGTTAAAAAAGTATTGTAAAAACTGTAACAATTGTTACTCTTGTTTAATTAAGGCTATTATAAACCTAATTTTCNAAACGTGCTATTTTTAGAATCATCATCTCAAAAATTGTTCTTTTCCTTCATTTGACTTTTTTCTACTTAAATAACTAAAAAAATAGTTTCAACACACGTTTTGAAGAAATTATGAATACAAATTTCTCCCAATATTTCGTAATAAAAAAACAAGAATATTAATGATTCATTTACAATTGTTTCATTGAACCAGAGTAGTTAATTGTTTTCGCAATAATCGGCCTTACAACTATTTAACTTAGATTCTTTGGACTAGGGGTCACTTCATACATGTTTTTCGACATTGAAGTTTCAGACATAAAATGTATAAATTACAAGAATGCGTAAGCTTGTTTTAACTAACAAAAAAAAAAGACAAAATCGTTGGCAAAAGAAATAACTTCTTTTGCCAACGATTTTGTCCTTTTTTTTTGTTAGTTAAAACAAGCTTACGCATTCTTGTAATTTATACATTTTATGTATAAATTACATAAAAAGAGTGAGACTCATGAAAAGAGTGTCAGAGTTAAAAAAGTATTGTAAAAACTGTAACAATTGTTACTCTTGTTTAATTAAGGCTATTATAAACCTAATTTTCTTTTAATTTTTTAAGATTATATTTTTTAAAGAGCTAACGAAAGGAGTGTGTAAATAACATCAACTCTTTTTACTGCAAACTAAGTTTACTTAATATCATTTGCAAATCTTATGAAGTGCAAATTCTTGACCTGCTCCTTAAAATAAAGTTTTATTTTAATCGTAGTTGAAGGAGTACGGATACGTAGTTAAAGGAGGTATGTGACATTCGGAGAAAAAAAAGATATAGTTTTAAACAGAACGAATTAGTTTCTTTGGTTGAAATGCTGTCAATATCATTACAGCACCTTCGTTAACAAGTGTCATTAAAGAAGGTTCTAAACTTAAAATATGCATTTTAATATATTTTCCTATTTACAAACCTCCTTGATCTCCGCACCGTTTTAATATTTTTCAAAGCATAAAATGAAATAATGTTGAATAAGAAAAGAGATTTCGAATGAAATATTTTATTTTCCTTAATACAAGGTAGGGTATCTTCTACATTTTAGATTTTCAAACTCATGACTTTTCATGTCTAATTCCAAGAACTTTTCATGACTTAACGAAGTTACTATTTTCTCCGACAAAAACAGAGTAATAAATTTAAAAAGCATTATAATAACATTTCTTTATATAAAAATTTCTTTGTTAATTTACATAATTTTTTCACGTGCAAGTCCATTTCGGGCAAATCCGAAGCTAAAATTAGGCGCGAAACAGGCAATTCATGTTTCTTTCTCTATCCTATTTTATATTTTTTTTTCCTTAAATAAATATTAATTTTCTAAAATTATTAATTGTCAACTTTTTTAAATTATCCAGTGTAATATTACCTTGCGCGCATCCATTTTCGGGCTCATCTTTGGTTACTAACACATCAAACGCACTTCAGTACTGCAGAGTACGAACGCACTTTAATACAAAATCCCTCTATTTACGCTTTTACCTCCATTTTCGCTGTTGGTTTCATATTTTGTAATCTGCCAATCTTGCTTCGAAAATATTTTAAATCATTCTTGAAAAATTTCCCGTTCATGTAAGTTCATTTGAATTCGCTACCGTAAACCGGGGCGAGTCTACCCATTTTAGTTTTACATAATTTTCACTATTTTAAATTGCAAATAATTTTTTTTTTACCGACGGAGGACTTAGTTCAGACTCTAAGGAAGATGGAGCTGTAGTAGTTTGATCCGTTTTTTATTTATTTGTCGTCTTTTTAACCGACCTATTCAAACGTCTTTTGAGAGATTTGTATTGAAAATCAGCAAACTTTTAGTTGGTGCTCCGTAAGTATATTATTATTATTACTATTTTCACTTTGGTTAAGTGATAAACTTATCTAAGACTAAGATTACATTAATTTTATATGAAAAAAAACAAAAACAATGTAAGTTTTGCTGTTGTGAACAAAAAGCCAGAATTCGCGGGGCGAGTCTACCCATTCGTATTTAGTTTTAATAAAGCATAATAATATAATTTAGAACTTTNTTGTTTTTATTTATTATAATATTGATATATATATATATATCAAAATGCTTTTAAAATGCCATGTAACATTTGCTAAGTTTCACAATTTTGTCGAAAATAAATACCGTGAATTTTATAAAATCGTGCGATTATGCATCAGAATAGCTATCTTTTTTCAGGTCCACCTTTGCTTGATCATTTGTTTTTCCTTTCCTAAGAAACTCGAAGTGAGGTGCAAAAGCAATTAACCCTACAACTCTTCGTAAATTTAATAATAACTTATGAAAATTTGGCTTTAATTCAAAACTGTCATACAAATGACGTTAAAACAGCTTTAAAAAAATAAATAATGTCAGATAGAAAGTTCAACCTCAAAATTCTGAAATCATGGAGAATCAAAAATAATTTAGTAATTGATTTAAATTTCCTTTTCAAAGGAGGTTTAAAAAAACAATAACAATCTGTTTTCTTCAACCAGAAAACAGCTCGAAAAATTTTTTTGGTTGCTTAGCAACGAGAAGCACTATGTTTTCCTGTCTTGTCATTCATTCAGTTTCTTAATGGTTGCTATCAGTTATTTCCCCTTCTATGGCGAGGTAATTTGGCCTATTTTTAAACTTTCGCCATATATATAAATCTTTATTGCAATCCAATTTACGACCCAATTTTTTCGAAATTTTGTCTGTATTTTAAGTGTCAGGATTCCAAATATGTAAAAAAAAAATTTTTATTCAGAGAAAGTACGTTTTTGTATCTGATTTCGTAACTTAAAAATAGTTAGCACTAATTAATTAGCATATTTGAGGTCACCCCCTGGAACCATTAAGATTGACACTTAGTTCGTGAAAATCCGATCATTAGAACGAAAGTTATTCAGGGTGATACATTTTTTTTTTTGCTGGCTGTACATCAATGCAGAAAGGCTCAGGGAAGCAGAATTTTCATTAAAAAGTTCAATATCTCCATTCAAAATTTTGATCCATCAAAATCCACAAATTTTTGATGGAACAACTCATGTGGAAGGAGAGTCTCATAAAGTCGGTATATTTAACTAAATTTTGTCACATTTTTATTATTGAATAAACTTTTTATAGCCATTGAGTATTTCTAATGTGATTTTCTTTTTTTTTTGAAAAATATAATTTAATCCAAATAGGAAAAAAGTTTTTAAAAAGTGGCTATCGTATGAAAAGGATCTAACCATATAGAGGAAAAAGTAGCTATTAATTAATTAAAAGAGTCTAACGGCGGTTGGCTTCCTGTTAAAAATTTAAATTTTCAGGTTTAGTTCATCAAATGTCGAAAAATTATCTATTATAGGATATAAATGACTTCGTTTAAGATTTTTTTCCCAAGCTCTTAGATATTCCCGCAATTTATAACAAGCACAAATTTTTCTTGAATAAAAACTTGAAACATGCATAAAGATATCGTAAATAGTGGGACTGTTTAAATTTGAAGATAGTATTCTAATAACGAATTATGCTTTAACTACAAGACATGCAAAGTAATCACGAGAACTTCCTCATTCATTGAAAATAAATATTGAAACGTTATTCACATTCATTCAACTGTCAAAAGGATACTGATTCACTTGATTGAATGTTTCGTATGATTAATCAAACCTAAAGAATGCCACTGGCATTCGAAACGCTTTCGCGTGCAACTGTTTTCGAATGAAATTGGGTAATAAAATCGAGAACTGAATTGTTGAGCTCAGCAGAGTAAATGCTTACTGTTAAAAAACATCGCTGTTCCTTTCTCTTAATATTCGGGAAACATTGAATTTAAGTAACTAAATTTATGGGTTACATGATTTTCGATATATTATAATTAAACGCAGCAAAATATTTCTGTTATTATATATCACCGTGTCGAAATATGACTGTTTAATACAAATTTCAGATTTTATGTGAAGAATAATTTAATGTTTTAATTTTCATTAAAAAAAAAACGATTACAATAACAATAAACCAAAGTTTTAAAAAAAATTGTTTTGTTTTTAATTTCTAAATTCTGAGTTCTAAAATAAATTCTGTCTGTTGTATCATGCTCAAAAATATGATGACATGCGTTTCTTATTATTCTGAAATTACAAAAAAAAAAAGAAAAAAAGAACAATACATTCCGATGAAGAGATAACTTTGAATTGCAGGGCAATTTCAAGCTATACCTTTTTGAAAAAACGGTGCTGATTTCTAAATAACATAATTTCATCTTATTCTACTTTAAAGGAATTTTTTTCAACTTGTTCTGTTGTGGTATGAAAAAATTTCAATATAAAGCCATTGTTTAAAAAATTCCTCTCTCAAATATTTCGAGAGAGCATCGAATTTGTTAAGAAATGGTCTAAGAACCTGGAAATAAATTATTTTTTAAAAATATTATTTAATTTCAAAGCAATATTTGAAATTCTCCAATCCATTTAATTGCATTTAAAAGAAGATAAATTTACTACCGTTACTACAATAGTTTAATTTTTTATGCATCTGTTAGCTAAGGTCAAGCCGAAATTAAGGTCATGGTATAACATAACGGTATTTCAAATTATTAAAGTATACTTTACTTTTGTCTTATATTTTAAAGGAATTTTTTCACTCAGCGCTTTCTGCCGCATTATTTGAAAATTAAAATATAAAATCTACGTTTAAAGAGTTTTACATTTGCTGTTTCAAATATGAAGTTAATGAAATGGTGAGAAAATTAGTTGTTATTTTAACGGTAAACAAAAATTCAAAATAATAATAATAATAATAATTTCGCACTGAAAACAGTGAATTACGATTTCAATTTCCGATTCTTCAAATTGTTTTCCCTTTAATGATAAACAATAAAAAAGAATTACATCTCTTTCACTGTTGGACTTGCGAGGACGTAACATTTCGTAATAAAGCAAAATGCACCGTAATGAAAAAAGTGGTTAAATATTAGCACTTAAGCTAAGTTGATAATTTTTGGCATGACTAGTTTTACAGATATTGTAAATGCATTACTTCAGATAAAACTATAATTATGTTAATATACTTCGGTTAATGCGAATGTTTTTGTTTTACAGATATGAATTTTAAAACTGAAATAATTTAACTACCAGTCTTTATCTTTTAGAAAAAAGTGAATGCGAGATTTAACGCTCATTTAGCAAGTGCCAAATACTATGTTTTTTGAAAAATGTTTAATAAAGGGCTGAAAAATTGGATATAAATGCTTCCAACGCTTTTTAAAAAAACTTCTTCCGGAGGTAGCAAGTTTATGTTTTAATGTATGATTCTTGGTTTTGTAAATTAGTTTTAAACTTATTTTCCACACAACTGTATTTAAATGATTCAAAACTTCATATCAAAGGCTAATTTATCGTACTTTCTCTTGGTGAAGCTTTTACAATGTTGGTAAAAATACCAAGAATTCTGAAACCCTTATTTTTATAACTGTCTACCACTCTATAAAACATTTTGCAATAAGCGTAGTTGTTGGTAGACCTTTTTATCACAGCGGTAGACTATTAACAACTAAAGCTTTCAAAATTTTCATAAATGCATTGCTTTTGCAATTAGAAGAATCATAATTAGCATAAGTATGACTAGTTTAAATATGTGCTGTTTTACCCCCTTATAAACCAGTGCCATAATCAGCTAAAAGTTTAACATTGCAGTACGTCTTGTCTTTAGGCGGTCATTCCGCTGTTTTCTGATTTGCTTATTCTAGTAAAAAACGTCACGAGCTTCTTGACGTTTATAAATATTTATAGACTACTGAAAAAATAATTGAATTACTAATTAGGGTTACCTTAGACTTCAGAATTTTGAAACTCCTACTTTTTATCTCTTGTTTGGCGGTTCTCAAATCGTATAGAAAAANAAAAACCAACTCTGGCAAAATAAAGTCGCCTCCCTCTGTACCAACGATAACTAAATTTGGAAAATGGCAAAAATATTTAAAACAGCACCTCAAATAAATAGACCGATCAATGGACCATCTGGCACAACATACTCAATAGAAGAAAAAGTTGAAATTATATAATTCAACTTTGAATTGAAATTATATAACTCAAAGGAATATATAATTCGCCACTTTGTTAGAGTCAAGACGTGCAGTACCATTTTAAAAGTAAGCAAAATTGGTCAAATATTTGCAAGTTTGTAGTTGGTTAACGTTTTTTTTAAATTATTATGGCGCGTCCGGAGCAGTTGGCATCTCTGGTAATGCATTAATATTTTAATAAATTAAAATAAGGATAAACTTGTCCACAACTGAATGTAAATAATTTAAACACATACATACCTTCCAACTCTCCCGCATTTTGCGGGAGATTTTATTTTCATATTTAAAGTGGTAGTAAATATATACTATTTTTTTCTTTTATAAATTTAATTTTTAAATGATTTTGATCGCCACTATTCTTACAAAAATTAAGCTTATATATTAATATGCGTTACTATCATGGTTGTCAACATAATTTTTTTCAAATACGACGTATTTGTTTGCTTAAAATTGAAGTTTTAATTCCATTTTAATACCACTGGGAAAAATGATAATGGAAGTGATTAAAAGTTGGCACGTCTGCACATATATAAATGGGCAAATACCGTATCGTAATGTTTTAATTATTTACACGTAACTACCACTAGGACTTACATTTTAAATTATTCATATTTAAACCGAATTCTTTTAATTCATTAATATCCTTATGCATTAAACTTTATGCCAGATAGTACCTATCACAAAAAGGTCTCTATCAATAGTAAACTGAGAACAGAATTACTCACAATTGTAAAATAATATTTTCTAGTGGTAACAAAATTTAAGTTATTTTTAGCTAATTATTTTTAATCTTAAGTAATTTATCCACCGCTACATATCAAAATATTGTAAGTTTATTGCAATTTCTAGTTGTGACACTTTAATCAAGTAGGCGTAATTATACTTATTCGACAAGATTATTATAGCTTTTACAGAAAACGGAGCAGATGGCATTCCTGGAAGCTGCTAATTTTTTTCTCTTCTAATAAAGATTTGAATTTAAGTAGTCACTACATTTTTAGTCGTTTGTGGCAGCCCTGCAGATGGCGATTCATCATGTTTTAAAATGCTTATGAAAGTTTCATAAAATAATATTTTTTTTAATAAACGTCTGCCTATGTTCACTATCAGTGAAAAAGAAATTGTTAAATACAAACCTCAAATGGTGAAGATTATGCCCTGGGATAAGTGGTATGTATATGCATAGTTGTTAACGGATGCGGATTTTCCGTACTATTTCATTTTTCTATTTAAAGTGGTAATGATGGATCTCGAAGAAAATACTTTTTCGGAGCAAGTAAAAGTTGGAAGGTCTATAAATGCGAAAAGCATCGATATAAAAAAAGAGGTAGTACATAATATTCTTTCTATACCAAGTAGGTATTTTTACTGTTATCTACCACTTTAGCTTTGAAGGAGCACTGTGTTTTTATTTTAGAAAAAGGTTTTTTTATGATTGTCAAAACTTTCGTACTTTGCAAAATAACTCTTAATAATGAAACACACGTGTTTCTTATTTACATATGTCACACTTTTTTCTTTCCTGAGAAAAAAGGAACCTTTTTCAAAGAACTCTGAGCTTAAAAATTTTATGTAGTAGGACTTTCAATTTAAAATCTCACAGTTTTCAATTTATTTTATAAATTCATTATAAAGAATCTTTTAAGGAAAAAAAAACATCAGGTAAAAGTTGAAAGGTAATTAAAAAGCTGGCTTTCACTTTTAAAGATTTGATGAAAAGAAGAAGCAATTTGCTAAAGAAATAAACACAATTCCTTAGGAGTTTTTGTTCTTTTCTTCACTTTTAATAATTTTCTCGCTGTCGATTCCATTTTTTTGAAAAAGACTTTGTATTGTGCTATGTTTAATAAATTTTATTTAATATAATTTCAAACCCGTCAACTTTACTCAATCCGAGGAATTATTTTCCAAGCGGTAGTGGAAGACTTATTGAAATGAAATTGTAAATACTTACTTACCATTGCTTAGAATTACAATTAACTTAACAAATTAACTTACAATTGCTTTGACTCACACTCAACTTACAATTGCTTTGACTCACTTTGACTCACACTCAACTTACAATTGCTTTGACTCACACTCAACTTACAATTGCTTTGATTCACATTCAATTTCGTATGTTGGAACTACATACATTTGCAGGCTAATAAGCTTTTGCCAAATAGAAAAACAGATAACACAATACAGAGAAGGGCAGCACGCAGATACATCAGGGTAACATCGGGATTCGAACCGGCTTCCTTCACTCGTTGTACATCGTTTGGCGGACAATACTGCTCGGCTAGGACGGCCCCTTAAATTCTTATTATAACTTGTTTTTATATTTAAAATTAATTTATATGCAATTTAGTGGTTGTAAAAATCACATTAAAGTAATAAATCCAAGAATTAAAAAGATTTATTACCACTTTAAATATAAAAATGAAATATTACGGACAAACCGTATGTAGTTGGTAGCTATGTAATGTGACATACTTCAAATTTTCAGCATTTCCACGGCCTGGAATTTTTTTTAAAGTGGTAGCAGGAGTAAGATGTATCAAGATGTGAAGGAAATATATATGGGTGCGATATATAACTCTGGAATAATTTCGTAATTCTCCAATGAAAGGTAAATATAAGCTGAAAGTCTTGAAAAATCTTAGCTATTACTCATTTGTTTTTTCCTGGTCGGTTAGAACCCTGATTTTTGTTGTTTAAAGAATAGTGGCCGCTAAACATTTCAAAACAATTAGTTTCTATTGGTTTATTATATTACCATTACCAGACTGGCTATACTGCGCCGAAGAGTGTTAACACAAGCGCTAGAACTTTTTTTTATTAGTTTTAAATAGGAAATGACTACTGTTGCCAAAATAAAATAGCTTGTAGTGAAGTAAAAGTTATCTTGATGAATAAAGAATTCAAATTCAAACTAATTAGATGTTTTCTAGTGTCGACTGCAACTCGAATTTCAAATGTTGCATATGCCTAACTCAATGCAATATATAGGTTTATATTTAATTACTAAATTATAGTAAGCATGAATGCTTAGTTTTTTTTTCAAGATAAACTTTAAGAAATAAATAAGTGCGCTATTAGTCATTATATTTTTAAAAACAGTTTATTCGAACATGGGCCACCAATGCAATGATCACAGCATCCTATTAAAAGTAAAATAGTGCTGGAGAAGTATGATATTTTTCTCCTATTTCTGAATGAAACGGTCCCGCAGTGGACTGATCATTAAGACACGGTTCCCAACCTCAGTCCACACCTCAGTCAAGTATCACTGGCTGCTGTCAGAGTGCGGGAGGGTGACCTCTTGGGTCAGACTGCGAAGGTACCGAGGGTGTGCGGTATTGGTCTTCGTCAAACTGTTCTACTGTAAAGTGCTCGACTTCACTCGCCTGTCGTCGGGCGACCGAAGTGGGGGTGCCATCGCCTCTGCAGAGGATTAAAATTGCGATGGCGTGTCTTCGGATCATCCTCAGGGATGTTTCCCTGACTGTCGCCAATAGCCCATTGAGCAGCTCTAGTGCGACGTAAATGAACTACAGCAACTACAACTGAATGAAACGAGATATTTTAACTACCACGGAATATAAATAGTTTTAAGTAATAATATTTAGTTCCAAAAATTGCAACGTTTAGTTTAAAGTTGAAATGAATAAAAAATTTAGTATTTATTAGCATTAAATTAAATTAAAGCTTTTGTTTGTAAATTTAAACATAGTTGTCAAGAGCTACGGACTATTCATAGTACTCCATTTTAATATTCAATTTCATTTTTATTTCGTAAGGAATTGTTTTATTTCTTGGATTTATATATATTCAATTTAATAAAATTTTTACAACTACTAAAAGCTAAAAAATCAATCTAATATATAAGAGCACGTTATAGAAACGAAAATGAGTGTAAGCGGTAGCAAATGAAGAAAGTTAATTCTGTTTACAATTCCATTACAATTAATTTTTCACTACCACTTGTCAAATAATTCCTCGGAAAAAGCAAAAGTTAACAGGTCTGTTTTGGAGCAAATTTGATACCACTTTTTCATTTTTTATCGGATGCTGTGAACATGGCATGATAGCCATTATTCAGAATAATTTATAAATTGTTAGCAAAACAACAGAGAAATAAAATATTTAACTATTCTTTACTTTATATCATTCAAAAATATTTGTAATTTAAATATTTTTGTCATTATTATTTTTGTATAATTAAATATTTGTATTACATCTAACCAACTGAATGTCTGAAATCGACTTGAAAGATTACAAATATAAAGAAAAGATTTACTAAAACCTTATCTACGACATTTGCCACCACTTTTTAATTTTCCCGGACTGTGGCCACTCTAATGCAGTACCCTAAAGTTAATGGTTAAAGCTCCGTCAGTTACATGAACAGAGACTTCAAATATTACTGATTTTCCGTAGTTTCAGAAAATGTTTTATCTCGCGGATAGCAAGGATAATGTAAATTTATTCTAATAAGTTTGAATTAAAAGATTTTTTGCACCACTAAACACAAGTAACTTAAACAGATACATATAAGGTCACATAGACTGAAAGTTCAAATTCTATAAATGCTTTTTTTCTTCAAAAATTTTTACTTGTTTCCAAAAATTCTGCGTTAGTTCACTATCATTGAAAAAAAATAATTAGCTACAATCCCAAATGGTCTTAGCATGGAGGATTATTTAAAAAAGTTAAAATTATTTTACTAGCAACGGGAAAAATATATCACAAAAAACTTAAAAACTGTGTTGCCATTCATCATTACCATTCTTTGCAATTTTTCAAAGGTATATAAACAGAAATCATAAATAGAACGAAAATAATGTAGAAAAATAATTAACTTACACCACATGCACCATGTTTTTTCGCAATAATCTGAATTTCCGCAACTAGATTATCGCGAAAATAATCCGGAAACAGATTATGCCTCGAGTTAACAAATCTTTAGTAAGAGATGATACAATGCAGGATGCGATCATTAATATCGAGAGAGAAAAATGTTGTTCCTCAACATATTGCAACCAGTGGCGACCTCTATGAAAACGTTGATAACTTTCAACAGCTGAGAGGACACCCGAGAAAAACATTCCTTATAACAATTTTTTTTATTATTTATTTCTCTATTTTTGCAATTGTTGAGGTGAGCATAGTAAATAGAGATTGCGACAGTGTCTACTTTATGATGGTGACTTGGCAAGATCTTTTACTGTGTGTCTTATGAATTTATGATTTTGGGCAAAGGTGTTTCCAATATTTAATTAGAAGATTCAGTTTTTTTAGTTCTTTCTGCTTAAAAATTTCTAAAAGGAAACATTAAAAGAAAATGTAACTGAAGTTATTATTATTTTTTTTTTTTTACTCAGATCAAAATCTTGGTTTTGCGAAGGGAATAACACACGGTATTCATATTTTGTGATACAAATATGATACGACACGTTTTTTCCTTAATAATATAAAAATTTATGCTTTAGAAGACATTGTGAAAATCGATAATTTGTCTTCAGAGTTGCCGAATTCTCGAATACACTAAACGGGCTTGTATTGATACTATTGAGTAAAAAAGTAAAAAAATAAATGAATTTCCTTGACCACTTTTTAATTTAAATATTTTATATTATATAAAATATTATTTGTGTTTAAAGGTTCGCTAGTTGTCTTCTTATGAAGAAATTTTAAGAAACATGCATTCAGACGAAAGCATGGTATCAAAGCAATGGTATCTCACAAATCGAAGTCCACACATTTGCATGTCTACTCATACAACGGCAAAGAGAAAAATCTGGTAATAAAATTGTTTTTACTGCATGCTTCCGGATACAAAAATAATACATGTTTTTTTAATATAGAAGTTTTTGCTCCAGAAGACATTGTGAAAATCGATAATTTGTATGACTTCTGAGTTGCCGAATTCTCGAATACAGTAAACGGGCTTGTGTTGATACTATTGAATAAAAAAGTATAAAATAAAAAAAAAATTTTACCACCTTTTAATTGAAATATTTCATATTCTACAACATATGATTTTGTTACTAATGCAGACATGCCAACTGTTCCGGACAAGCCAAAATAATTTTTAAAAAAAACGGTAAATAACTACAAATTAAACTTTGCAATTATTTGACTATTTTTGCGTGCTTTTTAAAAGGCATGCCATGACGTAATTATTATATGGTGGTGAATTATATAAGTCTACAAATTATTTAGAAATAGTGGTGGATAAAAATCTTCTAATTTGAATTTATTAAACCAAGAATCACAATTTATAAACTACCACTTTAAAACATATATTTGCTGTCCGGAGCAAGTTGGCATCTCTGCTAATGCTACTTAGTTTCCATTTTTTGCAGAAATTTTAAAAAACATGCATTCAGACGATAGCGTGGTATCAAAACTTCAGCAAGTCTAACAAATCTAAGTCCACACATTTGCATGGCTGCTCATACAACGGCAAAGAGAAAAATCGGGTAATAAAATTTTTTTTACTGCTTGTTTCCGGATACAAAATTGATACGACACGTTTTTTTTTAAAAATAATTTAGAAGTTTTTGCCTTAGGAGACATTGTGAAAATCGATAATTTGTATGACTTCAGAGTTGTCGAACTCTCGAATATACTAAATATACTTTTATTAATACTACTGAATAAAAAAAATATAAAATAAAAGAATTTTTTCTACCACCTTTAAATTTAAATATTTTATGTGATATAAAATGTTGTTTGCCTTGTCAGGTATATTTTTCTCCTCCTATTTCAGATTTTTTAAGAATCATGCATTCGGACGATAGCGTGGTATCAAAACTTCAGCAAGTCTAACAAATCTAAGTCCACACATTTGCATGGCTGCTCATACAACGGCAAAGAGAAAAATCGGGTAATAAATTTTTTTTTACTGCTTGTTTCCGGATACAAAATTGATACGACACGTTTTTTTTTAAAAATAATTTAGAAGTTTTTGCCTTAGGAGACATTGTGAAAATTGATAATTTGTATGACTTCAGAGTTGTCGAATTCTCGAATACACTAAATATGCTTTTATTAATACTATTGAGTAAAAAAATATAAAATAAAAGAATTTTCTGTACCCCCTTTAAATTTAAATATTTTATATCAATAAATGAACAAGGAGTTTAAAAATGTTGCTTCAATTACAAATGAACAACAGGAATACCAACTGCTCCGCTTTCTGTAAAAATTTTAATAAAGTGGTAGCGAATGAAATAATAAAACTTGTAGAATAAGGATAGTTACGCCTACTTTTTAAAGAGTGGCCGCGAGTTAAGGCAATAAACTTGCACTTTGTATCTATCATACTTTCAGTCTTTGATGTGTAGAGGTGGAAAAATTGCTTAAAATGAAGAATACTAAATTAAAAATAGCTTAAATTTTGCTACCACTAGAAAATACTTTTTTGCAAAGCGGGGCAAGTCGGCATCTCTGGATCAGGTTAAGATCGCACTTGCTAATGTTTGTCCTGACTAAAACTATCAATCAAAATCTGTGGTTCTGGAAAGGGTTAATAAAAATAATTTCGGAAACGTTTTATAACCATTTTTTTCTCTCCGAACAGTCTCCCAACTTCCTAAGCTTTTTGTAGATAAATTCTTCTAGTGGTAACTATGGTAATGTTTTAATGTATTATTCTTGTTTTTGTAAATTAAATTTTAAATTATTTCCCAACCATTTAATGTAAACGAGTCAAAAGTTAATGTAAAGCACTACTTACTCTCAGCTCTCTCTCGGGCTGAGGCTTTTGAAATTTTGGCAAAATTACCAAAATTTCGGAAAGCATTATTACATGATAAAAAAACTTCATACACTTCCAAAATCTACAAAATTGAAATAATAGTTGACAAGTTTCAAGCGCATCAAAAGTGGACACTCATTTTCAAGACTTGTCAGACGTGAATCAAAAATGATCTGAAAAATAAAAAAAATAAATTAGCCAATGGAGAAATAAAGGAAAGAAACAAAAACGAGAAAAAACACAGAACAGAGAGAGAGAGAAAAGATAAGCTTTAGTTTACAATTGACTACCATTCTAAAATATATTTTGCAAAAATCGTGGTGGTAGACAGTTTTGGCTTTGTAGATATTTGCTAGCACCAATTGTAATAAGTCTGACATTTTCCAAGAGAAAAAAAAATAGAATTGGTATCACAATTATTTCATTTCTACTTTTCTTTAGAAGAGATAACTAGCCTTTATTACTTTCCTTGACTATGTCTTATATATATAGAGTGGATACCACCTCTGGAGAACGCACTAGGTCTGCTCATCGGCAAGACCGATAATGCAGCTCATTGGAAATAAAAAAAATAAAAAACTATGTCTTATATATAGGCATACCTGCCAACTAATGCGGTCGTTGAAAAAGATTTTACAACGTGGTAGAAAAACAATTATACCTGTAAGAATTTTTTAAAAACAAAATTAAGACACTGATAGGCAAAATTAGACAACAATAGACTTTTAGGCTGAGAGGAGATTCGAAGTCTCTGCCCGCGGAGCGGTCACTCCACTTCTTCATTATGTTGTAGAGCCCTTGGGCGACTGAGGTACTGTTATTAATTAATAAGAAACAAGAGAAATAACGGAATCTCTGGATGACGAAAGTTTGTACTTATAGTCAGACTTTTTCTATGAGGAAGTGTGTGGCGTCGCTGCTGTGGTGATCATTATTTCTTGTGAAGCGATCTTCACAGTATAAATGTTGCGATACGAATTTGTTACTTACTTTTCTATGGATTCTTCTTCAACAGCCGTATTGAACGAGAACCCGCTAGATGTGTTCTGTTCTGTTCGGTTTAGCTGGGCTCCTGAGGCCAAATACTGGCCCTTTGCTGGGCGTGTGGAATGTTTTCTTTAGATGTTTACTAGAGTCTTATTTCCTGAACAAAGGATAATTCCTGAGTTCAGGTCTAGATGGAACCACAGAGTGCATATAAATAGATAACAAAATGAGAATTATTATTTGTATATATGTTTAAATTATTGATGCATCGTGGTAGTTTAAAAAATTATTTTAAATCCGAGATTCTAATACGCCAAAACGATAGTGTTGCTACCACTTAGAAAAATTAATTCTCAACTCGTATGCAAGTTGACAGCTGTGCTTAATTAACGAAACAAAATGAAATATTTGAAATAATATTTTTTTCTCTTAATAGTTCGTGGTAGTCACGGATACTTGCTACCCAGAATAATTTAAGAATGAGTTTTTCACTACTATTGCGACTAAGAACCACCTTTCAGAAAACCTCTGGATCTGGAGGGTGGATTATAAGTAGTGAGAATTTTTATTTTCTAATAAATGGGCTTCTGTGGTCTAGAAAAATTAAAAAGTTGTCGAGCGAAAGGACTCCATAAAAATCTTATGGAAATTAATTCTCTGTCAAATTAACCGAAAATTTGATATGATGTAGATGAAAACATTCTGAACAAAATTTTTCATTAATACAAAGTCCAAAAATTGATAGTTTCCAAGATACGGAGCCTCAAACATAAGAGACATAGTTAATGTTCACTATGGTGTAAAGTGCTATAGAAGCCAGGGCTGAAAGCGGGACGGAAAAGAGAAAAGGCTGGTAGTAAAACCATTTCAGTTACAGCTAGTTTTAAGGAGGAGTTTACCTATTCTTTTTTTAAACTATTCAACAATTTCTATTTTATCTCGGAAAAAAAGCAGATTTATATGCATGTTAAAATCTTAAAGAAATCTTGATAGTTACATATATTTCATTTTCCTCGAAAAAAATGCTATTATAAAATGTCTTTCGTACCAGTTTTTCATCTTTTCCGTCTTGCTATATAAAGGCTTTCAGTCATGATAGAAGCGCGCAGCCAGAGGCGTATCTAGAGAAAATGGCGCCTATGGCAATCCTCCCTATCGGCGCCCTTCTTAAAATATTTTTATTATTCTCTATTGTTTAACACATATCTATTATATCTATACACACCAGCATATATATATATATNAAAGTTGAAGAGACTTGGGAACATATCAAAAACATTTATTGCGACGTAGCAGAAAAAGTGTTGGGTAAAAAGAAAGGAAAGAAAAGCAAAGAATGGATTACGGGAGAAACATTAATACTAATTGAAAGCAGAAGGAAAAAGAAAATACAGATGGAAACTACAAAGTCTGAAAGATTATTTAATCGGTATAGACAGCAGTATAGTCAAATTGATAGAGAAGTAAAAAAGTCAGCCAGAAAAGACAAAAGGAAATATTTCACAGACCTTGCCACTGAGGCTCAAGATGCAGCGCAAAAAGGACAAATAAGTACTTTCTATCAGAAAGTGAAACAAATAAAAGGAAATAAACGAAATTCGCAATGTGCAGTACGAGACAAAAACAATAAGTTACTTACTACGGATAAGAAGATCGAAGAAAGATGGGCAAGCAAATATAGTCAAATATTTGCAAAATTTACTTTGTAATGATTTACCATTTTTTTAATTATTTTGTCGGGTCCGGAGCAGTTGGCATATCTGGAGATATATAAAATTTCTATTGAAACAAATAGTATCTGCTTAAATTTTTTAAAGAAGCCAGGGTAGAAGGAAAAAAAAAGACTAAAATTATTAACCTCTCTACAAAACAGCTCAACAAATTGTCTATAATAAAACTACTTTTACATAAGATCGAAAAGGTGAAAAACTCTTATCTGAAAAGAGCGATAGTACATATTTGCTTAAAACAAATGCGTATTTCTTGCTGCTATCAACTATACTTCAGTATAAAAAAAGTAATGTACTTTGAGTTAGATCCAAATATAAATATATATGATATAAAAATTTTATGGTAGAAAGAACGATCTTGTTTCGGTAAAATAATCCCGATAAATAAAAAACTTGCCAGACAGTGTTCAAAGAACCGTTTTCTTTCTTCTGAAAAAATTAACCATTCTTTTAAAAGGACGCTCTGCACATGAGTGCGATTTATTTTGACGTGTTCAAACTAAGAGCTTATTGATTTTTAAATTGCTACTTATGTGCCATCTCAGTAAACTGTACACACTTATCTATAGAAAAGAAAAAGAATATAAGCTTCAGCAAAATTAAAATTTTATGTTTAAAAGTGAAATTTTTAAATACAATTAAAAATTTAATAATAATAAAGTGAAGCATAATAAATAATCCAGTTTCAGCAAAAAACACATATTTATTTAAAATATATATATTATTAAAAAAAGTTTATACAAAAAAGGCAAGAAAGGTGCATTTTACTCTCTAAAAGGGTAGACAGGGTGGGTAGCCACGCTGGAAAAAATGCCTAGGAGAACGCTGGGCGTATTTAACAAAACAAACAAAATTTATGAAATTACGGAAATTCCACAGTCGTTTAGGAGGTATGCAACAAATACTGAAAAAAAAAAAAAAAACAGAGAGCCGACCAGCTATACTGCAGGTATCATTTTTGCATTGGAAAAAATCACTAACTCATTAATTTAGTCATATTTTCACCTCCTATAACTAAAAGTCTCGAAATGGTTTTTAAATGTAGTACAATCACTAATCAGACAACTAAAATAGTGAACCAGTTTGAGTACAATCACTAATGAGACAACTAAAATGGTGAACCAGTTTGAGAATGTTTCATCCATTTCAGAGAAAGTATTCCCTTCGCTTTCCGAGCCAAATCATTAGGTGAAAGTTACTTGCATAGCTGCCAACCTTTAGTTACAAAAATGCAGAAGATAGACAAAAAGAAAAAAAAATGCAGAAGATTCGCAACTGCATGCTTATAAATTTATTTTAAAAAATACTCCCCTTTTCCTTAAAACAAGAAAAGGAAAGAAAAAAAAATTTAAAAATTTTTGACCAGCTACTTGAGGGTACAATATTCATTTATTAATTCTTGATTATAGGAAAATATATATTTTAAGACTAATATTAACATTAGTTCAATTACACTATAATAGTATGCACTATATATAAACTCAATAGAAATTATGGAAAAAGAATTACATCAAAAAAATTTTTTTTTGCGAAGATGCTTTAGTAGCACCTTTTCCTTTTACTAAAAATGCTTTTGAAAAGTCTCTTTCAAAACAAAGTCTACCTTCTTTAGACTTAATTATTAAAAGTTTTTTGAGAGTCTCATCAGACATCAATGAGCGGAACTGAGTCCCATTTTTTTTTACTACAGAAAACACCCTTTCGCATTCAGCATTGCTGTGGGGTATAGTCAATATAGTCTGACTTAAAGAAAATACTAGCTATCGGGCGGACGGGTAAAATGCAGAAGATGTAAAAGCGGAAAAATAGCTAAAATAAGTAAAAATGCAGAAAGCTTCTGCAAAATGCAGAATGGTCGACAGCTATGTATTTGATTTGGTAAATTAGTAACTCATTACAGCTGTGACCATTTATTTTGATACTCTATTTTTGAAGAATAAATTAAACCTGTGATTCAAAGACTATATGTATAGTTTGTATTTGGTCAGATTTTAACGTATTGACATGCAATCATAATGAGTCGGGAAATAGACCTTAAATATGCTCATCAAATAGAGTCGGTGATGTTTTAAGCTAAACAATTGGACACAAAAACATACTTTCCCAGAAGAAGAAACAAAAAATATTCTTTCCCTGAACAAACATAACATTTCCTTTCATGTGGAGACGTTAGGTAGGTTACAATCTAGAAAATATGATTCTAATGGTTGAGTCAAGAAAGCACTCAAAATTTTACTAAGATTAATTTTACTCCTAAAGTTAATTTTTCTTTTTGGGAATCAAAAGTTTTCTGCACAGTGTTATAAAAATAATTTATCAAGATAATTTTATGCAAAAATAATCATTATTAACAATTATTATCACTTTGTATTAGTTAATTTAATAAAGTTGAAAAATATTTTAATTTTTACATAATTTTAAATGACAAAGCACAAAAAGTATTAGTCTTTTAATTCTTGAAAAATCAAAATTTTAAAAATATCTGATTTTTGTAGACTTATTTGCACAGAAACTTTTTGAGAGAATTCAGCAAATTTTAGATTTTGAAATTTAAGACTTCAAAGTTTAAAAAAGATGACAAAAAATGGAAAGAAAGGAAATAATAAACCAAATTGCTTCAAGAGCATTAAAAAGAAATTGAAGAGGGAGTGTTTTGTAAAATTTGTTTTTCTTACTCCAATATTCACAATTTTTCAGAACACAGAATACATACCTTTTGAAATAAATTTTATGATAAAAATTTCTGTCTAGAGTATCAATAATTGATCTAGGCTTAAAACCACTTATTTTGTTACACTTAACCAGATCTTGAAAACTGGCGTATTAGTTTAGAAGAACTCTCTATATAAAGAAAAATTATAAAAATAAATAAATGTTTTAAGGTGAAGCATTTCCGCAACAACCTGGAGTGGGCTAGCGCCTAGGAGTGTCATGGAGGTTAAAGCCAAGAATGTAGAAAGGAGTTCAGCACTTTGAATATGAGCTAACATGTGGAACTGCCCAAAGTAGAATACTATGATAGAAAAACAACTTATAACAAACAAAACATAATCAAATTTGAGGAGCAGCTTACATACTAGATTCGATGAATGCGTCTAAAAAGCAAAGTACGTCATCTGAACTGGTTGTTGGTTAGATATGTTGACTCCAGCTAATTGCCATTTTATTTTTTTGTTCTATCTCAAAATGCGCTAGCAGATACAACTAACATGAATGAAAGATAATTACTTAATTCTGACTGAAATATTTATTACAGTATTTGTACAGTATTGTTTATAAAAAGAGATGAAACGCAGCAACAGACCAACTATATACTGAAAAGCGAAATTTTTTTTCTTCTACTAAACCAAAGCAGTAGTTAGGAGGTGAGTGTAAACCCATTTGAAGAAGAGCTTCTGCTGCTGTACCCCTAAATGTTGTTTCTGCCTTTATATCAGGGACCGGTTTACATTTCGTCCAGGGAAGCTATCCTTCTTCCCCTACGTTCAATTTTTGATGGAGGCTCCACAAATTCTTGACCACAAATAAATGTCTTAAGATTGGTAAAAATCATTCCAAGAGTATATAAATCCTCTTACGTGAGAATAAGATGTGTTTAAATTTCAGTAAAACAAAAATAATAATTTAGGAGATACAATAACAACAATTTGGATACAAATATTGAATTTAAAGAACAAGAAAACAGGCTTGAAACTGTGCTTTTTTTCAAAGGCATAACACACTTTATTTACAAAATCACAACTGTCTGTACATAATCAATACAACACAGAAATCAACAAGAAATGTATGATGCTGAATTGTACAATGAATTTTAAAATATTTGTAACATTACTTTAAAGTAAAAAACTGAGCATCTCATTTCCATTTAAACAAGAAAAGTCACAAAAATGAGAACTCATAACCAAAAAAGAATGAATAATATGAATCATATAGATGCAATTTTCATAAAAATGATAACTTCAGCCCCAAAAATATTTTCCCCTTTTATCTAAGCATACAAATGTTTTCTTGTACTTAATACAAGTTTTCACTTAATCTCAAAAACGTTTTAGTAAATATGGAAATTGTAAAAATGTAAATAATGGAGATTAATTTTTATCTTTGCACAGAATGTTAAAATGATTTTAAATTTGCAAACGAAATCAATATCAAACAGCTAAAAATGTATTTTAAGACATTTCTTTAATTTAAAAAAATAATGAATTTATGGAATGAATACATAAATGTCTTCATATCTGAATAAAAAAAAAAAGATTATTTTTCACAACTTAAATTTTTTTTATACTACAAAAAAAAGAAGGTCAAATATAGTGTTGTTATAAACAAAATATTTCATTACTTCAATATGCTATAGAGACTTCCCTACTTTTGTCAGGAGAAAAAAAAAGGGAACATAGTTTTAGAAAATATTATTTTTTAACCCAATATACAAAAAAGTGTCAAATACATATGATAAAAATTAAACTTTGATTAACTTGCATTGTATGTATAACTATTTTGTGACCAAAATGAGAATCCATAAAAAAATAAAAAAAACTCTTAATATTTACTGATATTGGGATAAAATGTATGCTAACTTTATATTTGAAATGTAAAATAGTTAGAAAATCTAATGCATACTTAGTGAAGTCAGATGCTTTCCCAGAAACATCTTGAAGCTCAGAAGATCCCACATTGAAATTTAAGTTTAAAAAATGTGTTAGAATTACAGTTTCATAATACTTAATTAAATTAATTGTGATTAATATAAGTATATATTAATGTTTGTTTTTTCAATTTTTTATTAACCAAAAACCTTTCACTACAGCAAAAGCATGTCTCAAATTATCAGATAAAATATGAAGGCCATATTTATTAAAGTGGAACTTTACCATTTTCGCTCTTTTTGAGATATTGAGCCTTAAAGTCTTAACTAATGAGTGCATTCTTTTCCATATTTTGTCTTAGTGGCACCCTCAGTTCAGAAGAAGAAATAAATTGGTGTACTAATTTTAAAATAGGATAGTACTAATAATAGGATAGTACTAATTTAAAATAGGATAGTACTAATTTTAAAATAGGATATGAAAGAGATAAGAACATAGTTTTTTTTAACAAGTGGAGTTGGATTATTATTAAAATAATTCCTTCAAATACTGCATGACTTGAAATACTTTGTAAATTCTAGATAATAAAATTCAATAAAAATTAAAAGTGAGAAAAAATCATAAATTCAGTGTGTTGTCAACAAAACACATTTTAAAACTTATTTTTAATTAGTTTGATCATAATGACAACTGCACACAGTTCATTCATATTAATAGCACATTCTTGAATTAATTTTCTTAATATAATTTACAAGCTGTTTCTAAATATTTTGAATCACAGATATAGTATGATAGGTAACAGTTATATTGGAAAAAAAAGATATTCAATTTAACAGAACAATAGCAAACACTTATTACAAAAAGTAAAAATAAAATCACATTTTTGATAATAGGGAGGACAATAATTAAACAAAAAAAGCACCTAATAATACACCAGCATAACAGTTTAGCAAAATAACAAGGAATTGAAAGACATTTTTCTTTAGAATCAAAAAATTTAACCATAATGAAATAACAAAAAAGCAATGGAAGCACAAGTGAATTTATTTACATAGTACCCATATAGTTAATAATTATGTCCAATACTGAATATGATGAAGTTATTTAACAGATGTTATAGCTCCTCAGAAATAATGAATGGAAATTTAATGAGAATAAAAACTACTTGATGAAGGCAGTAATTTCAACAGCTGCTTTTTAATTGTTACCCCAATACTCAATTTTAATTTTTGAGAATACAATTTAAGTAAATTAAATTTTACATTTATGAACATATTATACTGCATTAATGTCAAAAGCTGCTCAATTGAAAGTTAATGAAGAAAGAATAACATTCTTAAATTAAAAAAAAAAAAAAAAAACTCTATGAAATTATGAGTAATATAAAAATAAAATAAACAGATATTAATTTTGAATTAAATAACAAATTTTATATAAATAGCATAGAAAAATTAATGATCAACAAAATTTGCAGTCGGGGGGCCACACCGATGTTTCACTACTACCATCAGGCCAAAACCTAACCAAATAAAAGACTGATTTAAAGTTGAAGGCATCATTTCTCTCCTTAGCTTTAAAAATTTAATCGAGAGAGAGAGAGAGAAAAAAAACTGTACATTTTAAATGGATTTGGGATTTTTCACAAGCATTTTCCAAGTAAATTTTAAATTACAATAATTATAAAATTAAAATTTTTTTAATATTAATAAAGAATTTTATTAAAAAAAGCACACATGATATTGATGAAATTAAAAATACTACAAAGTAAAGTTTAACTTAAATAACAAATAAGATAGCTGCATAGATGTTTAAAATTGCTACTTTTAGATTAATGCAGGGTGAACAAAAAGATACAGAAAATGTCAAATTACTAGTACACTAAAAATATTGCAACATAGATTTATCTAAGACTACCATGTTTTGCACATTAAAAAAAATATCTAAAGAAACTGATTCAGTATTTAGAACAAGACTTCAAATACATATAGAGTTAATTTTTTTTTTGGGAAGGGGGCTACCTTTTATTGTTTGAACATTTTAATAAAATGAAAATAAAAAAAATAACATAAATTTTTTTAAAATGATCATTTAAATAACTCTAAGTCTAATTATATATCTAATTTTTCCTAAAAAAAACATGAATTTTGATTTTATAGCCCTAGGCTGCAAAAACTAGCTGGTCAAATAAAAGGTAATTTATTAAACAAATATGTTATACAATGGGAAAGATACTGTTTAAATTTAATTATAACTTCATTTAACAAAAAAAATCTTAAAATAAAAGTAAAGGATAGTTTTAAAATTTTTGTTAAACATTTTTTATGGAAATATACATGTTTTTCAATGAAGAAACATTAAAATTTTTTTTTTCAAAAGATAATATTTAGTATCCTAGAATCTCAAACACTATCAGGCAGAATAAATAAAGAGCTGAGTGGATAAAAAGGATAAGTGCAATTTAAAAGGATAAAAGCTCAATTTAAAAGGATAAGTGAAAGGAAAAATAATTTGACTAATTGGGCTAGGTTCTTATTTTTGTCCGATTAATATTAATTCAACTTGCAGTCTTTTAGCTCTGAACAGTTCAGATCTTGAAGAAGGATACAACCTCTGAGCATTTTCGGAACAGAAGAATGATTGCAGTGCCTCTGGCTATAAACAGTCAAAGGTTATCTTAGAAAATCAGCCATTTGGCTGCAAATTAATATGCCAAAAGTGTTAATGCCATGAAGAAAACAGTTTAAATGAGTGCTGAAGATTTATACATTCTACAACTGGTTGCTCAAAAACAGGAAATAAAAGCAAAGCATAGTCTTCCACTTCCTATTCTTAACATGAGAACTTTAACATGCATTCACAAAAATGTCACTTAAATAATTTATCTATTCACTCAGCTTTTTTTAATGTCTATATTTCGTGAAATGCCATCATACAGTTTTCAAAGAAAAAATAACCAAACAAATATTAAAATCATTTGTAAAAATAATAAGTTTTGATTTGTTATGATAAGTAATTTTTTAAATTAAGTTTTAAACTAATTTATCATAAAAAGAAGTTTATATAAACACATTTAAGCAAACACTCTTGTAAATGCTAAATCAATAACTTATTACCAATTTCGACTTAATTGCTGCAATGAATCAGCGATTTTTGACAGGTTTACTCGGAGAACCTGATTTTTTTTAAAGGCAAGGAAGAGCCATGGAGAGAAAGCGTTTATTAATTTATTAGCTATTACAAACTAGTTAAAAAACAAATAGATGTCGATGTAAAAAAAAGAGGTATAACTAACAAACATATCAATTCAGTGACACTGACTTGGTTAAATTATAACATTAAATATATAACTTAATATTATATTTGATATTGCAGTAGACAATGATAATGATGATTATTTAATGTGATATGGAATGACTTAAATGAAATGTAACAGTAGCTAAAACATAACAGTTTATGGGTAATATATATTTAAATCTAAAATTCTTACAGTAGAATGGAATTTATTGATAAAGTATTAAAAATGGTTCAACTTTTAATGCAGACTAACTTGGATAAATAAAAAAGATTCATGCATTGCTCAAAAAATTAATACATAAGCAAACTGCTACTTTTTTTTCTTCATCATTAATACAAACTTGGTTTACTAGTTCAATTCATTACTTAAAGAGAAGCAGATACTTTTAATTGTTAAAAGTGACATATAAGGTACATCATATAATTTTCAGCTTTAGAAAAAAAAGACAAGGGCTTTTCTTAAAGCATAGAAACAAAATTGTAAGCACAAAACCTCAAAACATTATGATGACATTAACCATTACAAAACATGATGAACTCTGCACTTCCGAAGAAAACCTGCCCTTTAACCTTTTCTTATAGGTGACCAATCAATAAGTGTAGTTTAGAGGAGATCACAAAAAATTTTAAAATTTCTAGGCTTGACTAAATACAAACTGCATAAAAATTTTCATAAAAAATATATCACACGGTGAAAAGTATATAAAACAGGCACCCACCCTTCCGAATTTATTTCAAGAATATTGCAAAGGAAACTATTCCCACTTACTTGCAAATGATCTTTAAAATTCAAAACAAACAAGTTATTAAAAAATATTTGAAAAATACATTTGCGTTTGGAAATGTTGAAATAAATATAAATTTAAACAAAGTAAAGTAAATAAAATACAATAAATTATTTCAACAGCTCATTACACTTTGACACTTACATTGAAATAAAACGAAAGAAAACATTTTTTTTTCAGATCACTGAGCATTTATATAATTATTCTTAAGAATAAATAGAATTGAAAAAAATTGGTTCATATGAGAAAATACCAGATTCCATGCCAATTTCAGTTTGGATTAAAGTACATCAAGAAATGTATGAAAAAATTAATTAAAGGTAAGAAATAAATTATATTGACTCTTACATATGTTCCTTTGCTTTTAAAAACTTCAATATAAGCAATGTATATAAAACACAAATTAACATATTTCAGCTTTTAGGTAACTGTAGCAAGATATATAACTAAAATAATAGACATATAGTGCTATAACCCTGTGTTATTTTACACTCTATGATTAAACACAGTAAAAAAAATTTTTATACATTTATTTTAAGATACAATTTAAACTAAATATAAGAACATACCTGCCAACATTGGAGAAATAAAATAACGGAGATTTTACTAGCGACATTTTTAGGCTATGAGTAAAGTGTTTTAATACATCATGCATAATCATGTAAGTCAAAAAGAGAAATTCAAAATTGGGGATAATATAAACACTTACATTTAGCGAAGCAAAAAATATGTATATAAATCTTAATCTAAAGACGATTTTTTGAACTATTATTTATAATTACTTAAAGTATTAGCACTCAACGTCAGTACTGGCGATTGCACCATCTATTGAGGAATAAGATAATTATTTTAGCCATCAGCGGATATTTTATCGGCAATTAAAATAAATAATAATAATTCTTTAACTACGGAGAAATATGAAAACATACGGGTAAACAGGAGATAGTCGTAAAAAACTGGAGACAGCAGGTATGTAAGTAATGAAGGTATTGCTATCATATTGGTAGAAAATATAAAACAATTTTGTAAAAAATTAGCAGCCAAATTTAAATTAACCTTTTGAATAACTAAAACTTCATAGGTTGGGAAAAAAAAACACTTTTTTTCCTTTAAAATCATTACTATAGAATGATTTAAAAGAGATAAGCTATACTATAATATATATATATACTGGGTATATATAATATTTTTTAAACATGAAAATATTTTCTGCTCCTGAATTACACTTAAAATTTAAGAATTAGAGTAAAAAAAGAAAAATTATACTTGAGAAAGTAATTATTTCTTATAATTGCCCTCCTAATAGGATGAGAGAGGTACCCAGTAAAACCCTAAAAAGAAAATCACTTTGGTCCTATAAGAAGAGCAATATCAAAAATATTTATGTTTCTTACACAGAGGATAACATTTTTTTTTTTATTTAGCCCACAAAGAATTCTTTCCTCACTATTATAAAAAGATAATATTTTTGAAAGCCCATCCTATGAGTACATGGCTTGAGATTAATAAATAGAAAATGTTACATATGAAATAAAACGGAAAAATAGTATCAGATGGAATGCAAGGAAAAAAAGAAAATTAGAAACATATGATAACGAGTATGATTCATTATAAAAATAAACAAGATTATATAGATATAAAACAAGCTATTGTGAACTAATATAAACTTTGCTTTAATGTTTGCAACTATATCCTTGAAATACATAAATATGAAAAAGAATATAATAAATATTTATCATTGTACACTAAAAATTGGCAACTATGTTCAACATTAAAATAACTATGAGCTACATTAACTAAATGAAACATAAAAATGAGTTTCTTTCTTTCCCCGAATACAAATGAGATGAACTTGTGACTTGAACTCAAGTAGACAAAGTTTTTAACAGCGTCTAAAATAAACTGGACTTGGCAAAAAGGTTTTAGTCCATATCACATCACAATTTTATTTATTACCCCGTTTTTCATCAAAAACTGTTTTTTATGTACACATTGTACCATAAAAGTGGGCCTGAAATGATCAAAATTAGCGATTAGAATATTGAAAAAAAAATTAAATAACTACATATTTTAAAGAATCACCAATGGACAACTGAGTTTTTTTAACCCTGAGAAAAACCCTACTGAAAAAATTTTATTAGGATTTTTAAAAATTACATAAAAATACAACATTAGCATTAACCCCTTAATGGTTACATAATTTTGAAGAAAACAGTCATAAAAATGCCAACTTAGCTTATTCAAGAAAATAATATCTAAGTGTGAGCACTATATATGTAGTAATTTTTGATTTTTTGGTTAATCCTTAATATACAAATGTGAGAGCTGACCATTAGTTCAAAATAAACTATCTCTAAACACATTACAAGTAGTCTGTTACTGCCATCTGGTTAATAGATTGAGAAATAAACATGATTATGAACGTAAGAAATAGATTGTTTCAATTTTTTTGACGCATTACTTTTAACCAATGCAGCCAGGAAATATCAAAGGTACGAGAGTAAAACTTAACACCGTCATTTTGATGTGAGCAAGAAGAATTGAGTCAAAGTTAATTAATAATAAACATGCAATTAATTTAATAAAAATTCAAGTTTGTTTGCACAGTTCTTGTTTCTTTTGATGAGGTTGTTGCTTATTAAACAAATTCTTCATCAAAAATTTTTTGCCTTAGTTGCTGTAGTTAAACTTAATTTTATATGTGAGCATTAGTTAGAGACATAGAGAAAATTTTTTTGCACATGAACCATAGATGGATAAATCACACTTAGCACTTGGTAATAAATTAAGCACAACAAAGAATTTGAAAACTAAAATTAGGTTTAAATAACAGTATTAAGCAAATTTAACAGTATTTTTAAGCAAATAAAACAGTACTTGCTCTTTAGATAAATGTACTTACATAGTATCTAAAACTCAAAAAAAGACTAACAGCAGAAAAACAAAACAAAAAAAATTTTAAGGTCCGGTACTCGTGACCCTGGGTGAACAATGCCTGGTCACACAAAACTGTGTCCTTCATTGGATTTTACACATTAACAATTTAAAAGTTTTATATATTTATAAACTAAAAATAGTACACATTTTGATGATAATTTACAATTTATGTAAACAAAGATGTATTCCTAGCTTTAACAATTCAAAACGAAATTTTTTTTACAAAAATATAGAATATTAAAAGCATTTAAAGAAACATTTCTATAGTAAGTTGCTCCATCTTTATGACATTTATACTCTTAAGGGAAAAATATACAATAAAATCATATTAAGCTAAATGCTATTGTTTTTATGAGCTGTTTACCTTTTAAAAGAAGCTATTTTTTTAAAAATATAATTCATTTTTTAAGAAGTTTTCATGTTTTTTACAAAAATAGAAAAATGTGTACATTTGTCAAGGTTCACAAAGATGGCATAGAAATTAGGGATTTTCTTGAAAGCATTGAGAGAGTTGGCACTTATAGTATGATAATTATTAAAGTCCACTTCTCCCTCAACTATATAAAAAAATATTTAAAAATAAATCCTAAAAAAATTTTCCTACAGGAGTAGTTAAAAATAATTTAAATAATGAAAAAAAATTTATATGTTACTAACTTCAACAAATGAATTGATTTCAGAAATAATACAGGCGTTAATGTAAGAATAATGAACTTACAACTAAAGATAATTTTAGGAAGGATCATCTTGAGTTGGACAGTTATTGAATTCAGTAGGCATTGTTACGCTACAAATATCTTTTACTATCATTTCAGCAACTTTCCAGGCCATATCTTCTTGGTTCTATTAAATAAAATATTTTAAAACTTAACTAAAACTAAATTCTGCACAAAGTAAAAATTCATTTTCAATACTTTTTTAAAAGATAACATTAAAATATTACTTACTAAATTTTACATGTTCTCTTTAAAAATTATTGAACTTTAAGTAAAAGGAAATTAACAACCTTATAAATATTTTCTGGTTGGATTAAGATTATTTTAAGTAACAGAAATACAATTGTAATAACATTACATGAGGGAAGAAAAGGACAGACTTTGTTTCACAACAATTTGAGATTTAGTTCATATGAATTATAGTGAAAAATAATTTATACAATAATTGTTGAAAGAAGATTTTAATAAAACAATTTTAAAAGCTAAACACACTATGAAGTGAAACAAAAATTATAATCTATAAAATAAAGCGATGAGATATTAATTTTTTTAAAATTAATAACGAACTTAATCATAAAATTGTAATTTTAAGAGCTAAAAACACCAGGAACACAAAATGAATATTTGTTATACACCTACATCTCTAATGGTAAAGAAAACATTAGAACTTCATAAAAGTGTTTAGTTACATCAAAAAAAAATTTGATGATCAATCTTATGCAATATAATTACGCATCTCTTCGCTGAACTCGCAGATAATGCCCTCGTGGATAATTGATGCCTTACAGTATGTTTAATAATTAGTTATAATTTCAATTATTAATTACAAACATTAAATTTTAAAATTTCAATTAATAAGCACAAAAATTGTAGTTAATGCAAATTTAAATAAATAAAATAATCAAAATGAAACTTATACTATTAAAAACATATTTTTAATAATTTAAAATACACTTTTTAGCATTTATTTACATCTTTATCTTGTATAATTAAGCAACAAAATTACAGTAATAACAAAAATATACATTTATCTTATTTAACAAATAAAATAAGATGAAAAAGGGGAAAAATGTATTAAGACAATAATGAGAAAATAATAAAATTATATTAATAATATAAAATCAATAATTTATATTTGAATGATTAAAACTAGTAACTTTAATGTACCTTTTAACATTATTTTGCAATTTCAATTTCAAAAATAAAATTTTAACCGGTTAGTAAAAGAATGACTTAATAGAAGTTAGTAATAATTAAAATAAGAAAACAATGCTTGTTTAATGGGAGAAAATGGTGGAAGCCTAAAAAAGATACAAGTAAGCAATAATATTAAATAAACACCAAGTGAGTAAATAATAATATTAAATAAATACCAAATATTAACATATTCTTTACAAATAAGTCACCATGCATTTTTTCAATTTTAAATTCAATTTTAATAAAAAAATATTATAAAAATGAAGCTTTTTAAAACAAAGATAAAATTGAGCAGTTATACATTTTTTTAAATAGGTAACAAAAACATATACTAGATTATCATTAAATTATAATAATTTAAACAAACCTTATCCTCCTCCCAGTTGACTAGTTTCTTAACAGCTTTGGAAATTTTAGATTCTAAAAATAATTAGGTTAGTAAATAAATGATATCATAAATTTAAAAAAAATTGTTACACAATAACAACATTGTATTTAAAAAAGACTTGTTTTTAATGTTTAGTTTAAAGATAATGTCTCAGTGTTCTCTATAGCAATAATAATACTTTTGATGGAATAATAAGCAAAAACATTTCTTTGTTACCAAAGTATGAAGAAAATTTAAATCACCGTTGCACTTCGGAAGCTATTATATTTAAGAAGGGAGATTTTCTAATGACAGAACATGTAATGGACGGAGTATTTTAAATGTTTCATTAATGTAAATATTCAGTCAACTTTGGTTAATTCGACTTCTGCCACGCCATTCACACAACCACAACCCGTTTATAGGGCGGGTTACATTCACACACAAAGGAGAAAGGACATAGTACACAGAGAGAGAGAGAGAAACATCCATGCCTTGCCTGGGATTCGAACCCAGGACCTTTCTGATGCAAGGACAGTTCCCTGCCCCCTACACAGGCCGGTCGGCACATTATCTTTAATCATTCAGGAGTGATTGTGAGGCCAAGTCAAAATTCCGGAAAATTTCTTGAGTTAAAAAAAAAAAAAAAAAAACAGTTTGAATTGAAAAAAAATTTAAACAAGGTTTTTTTTCCCTCTTTCTCAATATTTCTCAGTTTACTTAAAATATATTTCAAATTTTACACATACCTATACCATTTACTCATACCCATGGTGACCTGGAGAAGTAATTAAAATTTTCAAATATGTCCTTCCTTCTTGAGTTTATGATTATAACAACTATTTACTGATAAAAAATGAATATTAATCATGAATATAAGCTTGTAAAGTATTTCTCTGGCTCTCCCTTACAAACAAATAAAATAAACTGTGTTTTTAAGTTCCACCTTTGAAAATTTGATTTGCGAAAACTTCTGTTATCTGTGATTTTTTGAAACGTCTGGACCTTCTATCTCCGGATCACTGTTAACGAAAATTCCGGAAATCCGGATTTTTTCCGGAGCACAATCAGCCCTGATCATTGCCATTTTAGGAGATCGTTTTTATATGAATGAATTTGTTTTATGCCAGTTCATTTTTACTGCCATTTTTATCACCTGTTCAGCTGTGCCTGAATGTTAAATAACTGTTTGCTGCCTCTAATCTCCATTTAATGAAACAAAAATTGTCCACGAGTCAGTGTGTCTTTTTTCCAAGAGTAATTTTGTTTTTGATGCTGTTGTAAAGTTCCTCAAATGTTACATAACAATAACAAAAATACATTATGAAAAATGTAGTACTTAGTTTTTAAATTTAACACCTGCAAAGAAACCAAAAGAGTCTAAGGAGGTTTCAATTAAAATAAGGGATATGATAGCTTTCCATTAACGAGTATTATCTTTTATATTCATGCACAACAGCAACTAAATTACAAAAAAATTCAAGAACCACAAAAAGTGATTATTTTTATCATGTTAAAATTTTTAATAAAATAATGAAATCAATAGTTATACCTTTTTTCCTATCTGGTTCAGGTTCAAATTCAGTTGTAACTCTTCCTAAATGATCAACATGAGCCATTTGAAGTTTTCTGAGAAAAAATTTTTAAAATTAATAACACAATATAATCTTTATTACATTTAAGAGGCAAGTTTGAAAATTTAAACCAGATTTGAACTTTTTAAAGGCAATTTATACATAAGTATAGTACGCAAAATTAAAAATAGAACACCAATATAACTTTTGAATTATTAATCAGATTTTCACATACTAACAAGTAATAATAATGATGTGAGAGACTAACCTTAAATATCCAAAGTAAGTTGTGAAGATAATATTATAAGTTATGAAACATACAAAAACTTGTATTTTTGTAGATAAACATACATCTTTTTCCAAGAAAGTAGGATTTTTGATACTCCAATAATGAGAGACATTCACAATTTAGAAAATATGGTTCGAATAGTTTAGTAAGGGGAACGGTTAAAAATTTAGTCCCTTTACTGTTATTTTCCCATATTTCCCCTTATCTTTGGAGCTATTTATAAAAAAAAGTTTTTTTCATCAATTATACAACAGGTTTCTTCAAAGATAATCTCACACAAAAAATATTTTTTAGTTACTTACTATGAAAAATCATTTAGCCTGCTTTTTATTTTGTATACTGAACACGAAAAATGAAATTTTGAATTTAAGCCGAAGACATAAAATTTCATTTAATGATTGATACAAAAAACTCCCCATAAACGACATCACAAAAACGCATAATTTATACTATTTGCAGTAAAGGAACTAAGTCAAATAATAAAATGTAATTTCCTTTAATGTAACAAAATGTGCTGACAATCTCATAAATGTGTACAAATAAAGAATAAAAATTTAAGATTCGATGTAAATGCTTGAGGACAAGATTGATTGAGGAACTACAGTCAAAAATGAATGAAAGTACAAATAAAAGTTGTAATAACAGATGCATTAGTCTTTCTAGTAACAAAAATAGAACTTAAGACACATTGCTTAAGAAACTTTAAATAACCATTTAATTCAAGTCTGAAATTGAGAACAGTAACTCACCCTGCCAGAGGTCTCTGCCACAGAGTATCAGGTCTGAATTGTTGAGTATCTATTCTCATGTCTTGATCATCAATGTTTTTAATGACTTTGGTGGTCCCAAGTTGCTTGCTGTCCATGGCTAAAAGTGTATTTACAGAGGAGATAGGAAGACTCTGCTCGCTGCCACTATCACTGCCTGGAATATGCAAAATTCTAAATGAATGCATATATCCTTTGTCTGTAGTGCTAAGATAGTAATATGGTGTGGAATTTCTTATAAAAATTTTTCGTTAATTTATTCCAAAAATTTATATTATTATTTACAGAACTTCAAATAACAGTTTGTTTTTAAATACTAAAAATAAAAACAAACTTCAATATAATAAAATAATGATTTTTTTTCCTTAATATCAGTCACTTATGTGAACCAAACTTAAGAAGTGTGGTTTTGTGATTTTTGCAAAACTAAATATGATTAGAATTCAGTGCTTTTAAAGTATTTGGTAATAATATGCCAAATTCATTGTGCAATACCTATGCTCTCATTAATTGCACAAATTCGCAATGTTTTGCGGGTGTGATTATAAGACTTTAAGATAGACAGAATGAAATATTGAAATTCTGGGCAGTTTGATGACATTTCAAGAAAACAGCATGAAAATTAGCTTCCTTTATAGTTAATTTACTCTAAAAATTTATATTATTATTTACAGAACTTCGAACGACAGTTTTGTTTTTAAGTACTAAAAATAAAAACAAACTTCAATATAATAAAATAATGATTTATTTCTCAATATCAGTCATTTATATGAACTAAACTTAAAAAGAGTGGTTTTGTGATTTTTGCAAAACTAAATATGATTGGAGTTCAGTGCTTTTAAAGTATTCGGTAAAAATACACAAAATTCATTGCGCAATTCCTATGCTCTAACTAATTGCACAAATTCCAAATGTTTTCCTTAGGGTGTGATTACAAGACTTTAAGATAGACAGAATGAAATATTGAAATTCTGGGCAGTTTGATGACATTTCAAGAAAACAGCATGAAAATTAGCATGTTTTATATAATTCTATTTATATGAATAACTAAGAGAAGTTATTGGACAAAGTAAAAAAAACAAACATTTTTTTCTGAAGAGGACACCTAAACACATTAAAGAATTTACTATCCAATAACTAAAGTTATTCCTATATAAAACCGAAGCATTGAACCAAATTAAATAACATAGTAGAAATTTTTGCACCAAGGTTTCCACTCAATTACATGGAAAAAATTCCCTGACTTTTCCAGGTATATCAAGAAAAATTTTATGAAAATCCAAACTATATTTTATTTACACTTATGCAATTTTCATCAGACAACTTTGATTTTTTATTTGTAACGCCAAATATTAGATTTTGTGAGCAAAGAAATATCGTTGAATGAAGATAGAAGCATGGAAGTTTCACTAAAATGTGAAATTGTTATAACAATTGTAATAGATGTTGGAATTATTTAACTCAAATCTCAATTACTGTTACTGACAATACTGATACTGGTTATTCTTTAGGTATGATGTGTAAGTTTTCAGGTTGCTTTTAAAAAATTGCAAAAATGCTAGCTAATTTAGAGAAAAGTAGTGGAAACAGGTCTGGTGGGTGAACTCGTCAAAAGTGAGGTGGGCTACAGATGACAGGCAGAGAGCATAAACTAAGTGAGGATCTTATGTAACTACACTTATTAAGTTACTAATATGGTATTTTCATTCATTTAATCAGAATAGTAAGATATTAAGCATAAATAAAGGATAAAAATTAAGGGGATAAAAATTAAGAGGATAAAATAATCATTTCAATAAATTGCATTTATAACTGCAGTTGTGCAAAATTAAAAAAAGTTTCAAACAAATGAAATAAAAGAAGTCAGACGACATTTGAACAAAATCTTCATTTATATTTAAATATACTGGTTGAAAATGATGGTAGAAGATCATTTGCTTAATTAAAAATATAAATATTTCAGTCCTTAAAATTCAACTTTTATGACTTCTTTAAGAGTTTTTATTCAATTCTCTTTCTAAAAGAATACCTTAAATTTTTCATCGGAAATGAGATTTAATGAAAGGTGCAGTCAAACATAAGCACTCTCTTTTTCCTTCTTGCAAAAATTTTGCAAGTCACTTTTATAACTGAAAATTGTTAATTAGATAAATAAATATAGAAATACTTAAAAACAGTAATAAGAAAATTAATATTAAAAAAAACTATTGCAAAGTACAGAACTTAAGTAAGAAAAATATCAATAGAAAATAAGTTTTCTGACAATAGAAATATAGCTTTCTAATATAAAGCTTACTTATATGAAATAAGCTTTATTAAATTTTTGACAAATAACATCTTAATAAAATATTTTTAATAATAATAATAATACAGGGATGAATTTGGTTAAAATCCAAAAATGATTAACACAGAAATCTAAAAATGTTATCTGCAAAGCATATTTTAAATGATAGAAAAAATGCTAAAATTTGAGCAGCAAAAAATGTATGCAAAAAGTACATATTTAAAGAAAATTATCACCCTTTAATTAAGACAATGCAAGAATTCTTTTTTTTTAAAATTGCGTAAAAACTTATCGCACTTACTTATTATGCATGATTAAATTGTGTCAGTAGGCACCCTAACGTGAGATTTTCAAATTGTGTGAACATGAATTTTGATGCATGATTTTGAAATTGCATTAATATGAACTTTAATGCGAGATTTTAAATTGCTCGAATATGAATTGCAATTCGTGTTTTTAAATCACATGAATATGAATCACAATGTGCATTCTTAAATCACGTGAATATTAATCGTAATGTATAATTTGAAATCAAGTAAATATGGATCACAGGGTCGCATTCATTTCATCGACAATCACTTCATCGACAGGCCATTTCATCGACACCACTTCCTCGACAGGGTTGTTTCGTCGACAGGGTCATTTTGTCGACAAGTCATTTCGTTGACAGGGTCATTTCGTCGACAAGTCATTTCGTCGACAGGGTCATTTCGTCGATAGGGCCATTTCTTCGGCAATTGATTTCGTCGACAGGGTCATTTCGTCGACAAGTCATTTCGTTGCCAGGGTCATTTCGTCGACAGGGTCATTTCTTCGGCAATTGATTTCGTTGACGGAGTCTTTTCATTGACAGGGCCTTTTTCTCGACAGGGTCATTTCGTCGACAAATCATTTCGTCGACAAGTCATTTCGTCGACATGATCGTTTCCTCGACAGGTTCATCGACAGGGTAGTTATGTCGACAGGGTCATTTCATCGACAGGGTCATTTCATCGACAGGGTCATTTCGTCGACAAGTCATTTCGTCGACAGGGACATTTCGTCGATAGGGTCATTTCGTCGAAAGAGTCATTTCGTCGACAGGGTCATTTCGTCGACAAGTCATTTCGTCGACAGGGTCATTTTGTCGACAAGTGATTTCGTCGACAGGGTCATTTCTTCGGCAATTGATTTCGTCGACAAGTGATTTCGTTGACAAGATCTTTTCATTGACAGGGTCATTTCGTCGACAGGGTCATTACGTCGACAAGTCATTTAGTCGACAGGGTCATTTCGTCAACAAGTCATTTCGTCGACAGGGTCATTTCGTCCAAAAATCATTTCATCGACAGGGTCATTTCGTTGACAAGTCATTTCGTCGGCAGGGTCATTTCGTCGACAAGTCATTTTGTCGACATGATCGTTTCCTCGACAGGGTCATTTCATCGACAAATCATTTCGTCGACAGGGTAGTTTTGTCGACAGGGTCATTTCGTCGACAATATTAAGAAAAGATTATTTTGTAGGCAAAGTTGTGCGTAATTTTGAAACTAGTCTTATGATTTTTTGGGTCGCATTCATTTCATCGACAATCACTTCATCGACTAGGTCATTTCGTCGAAATGCCGTTTCCTCGACAGGGTTGTTTCGTCGACAGGCCATTTCGTGGCAGAGTGATTTCGTCGCAGGGTGATTTCGTCGACAAGGTCATTTCGTTGACAGGCTCATTTCATCGACAAGTCATTTCGTCGACAGGGTCATTTCGTCGACAGGGTCATTTCTTCGGCAATTGATTTCGTCGACAAGTGATTTCGTCGACAGTGTCTTTTCATTGACAGGGCCTTTTCCTCGACAGGGTCATTTCGTCGACAGGGTCATTTCGTCGACAGGTCATTTAGTCGACAAGTCATTTTGTCGACAGGGTCATTTCATAGACAGGATCATTTCGTCGACAGGGTCATTTCGTCGACAAATCATTTCGTCGACAGGGTCATTTCGTTGGCAAGTCATTTCGTCGACAAGTCATTTAGTCGACAGGGTCATTTCGTCGATAGGGTCATTTCGTCGACAGAGTCATTTCGTCGACAGGGTAATTTCTTCGGCAATTGATTTCGTCAACAAGGTCTTTTCATTGACAGGGTCATTTCCTCGAGAGGGTCATTTCCTCGACAAGTCATTTAGTCGACAGGGTCTTTTCATTGACAGGATCATTTCGTCGACAGGGTCATTTCGTTGGCAAGTCATTTCGTTGGCAAGTCATTTCGTCGACAGGATCATTTCGTTGACAAGTCATTTCGTCGATAGGGTAGTTTTGTCGACAGGGTCATTTCGTCGACAATATTAAGAAAAGATTATTTTGTAGGCAAAGTCGTGCGTAATTTTGAAACTAGTCTTATGATTTTTTGGGTCGCATTCATTTCTTCGACAATAACTTCATCGACTAGGTCATTTCGTCAACATGCCGTTTCTTCGACAGGGTTGTTTCGTCGACAGGCCATTTCGTCGCAGGGTGATTTCGTCGACAGGTTCATTTCGTCGACCAGTCATTTCGTCGACAAGTGATTTCGTCGACAGGGTCATTTCTTCGGCAATTGATTTCGTCGACAGGGTCTTTTCATTGACAGGGCCCTTTTCTCGACAGGGTCATTTCGTCGACAAGTCATTTCGTCGACAGGGTCTTTTCATTGACAGGGTCATTTCGTCGACAGGGTCATTTCGTTGACAAGTCATTTCGTCGACAGGGTCATTTCGCCGACAAGTCATTTCGTCGACATGATCGATTCCTCGACAGGCTCATTTCATCGACAAATCATTTCGTCGACAGGGTCATTTCGTCGACAGGGTCATTTCGTCGACATGATCATTTCCTCGACAGGCTCATTTCATCGACAAATCATTTCGTCGACAGGGTCATTTTTTCGGCAATTGATTTCGTCGACAGGGTCTTTTCGTCGACAGGGTCATTTCGTCGACAGGGTCTTTTCATCGACAGGATCTTTTCATTGACAGGATCATTTCGTCGACAGGGTCATTTCGTCCAAAAATCATTTCATCGACAAATCATTTCGTCGACAGGGTCATTTCGTTGACAAGTCATTTCGTCGACAGGGTAATTTCGTCGACAAGTCATTTCGTCGACAGG
>NC_092212.1:45648023-45657456 GCF_043381705.1 Parasteatoda tepidariorum | reverse complement strand
GACCCTGTCAATGAAAAGACCCTGTCGACGAAATCAATTGCCGAAGATATGACCTTGTCGACGAAATGACCCTGTCGATGAAATGACCTTGTCGACGAAATGACCCTGTCGACGGAATGACTCTGTCGGCGAAATGACCCTGTCAATGAAAAGACCCTGTCGACGAAATCACTTGTCGACGAAATGACCCTGTCGACGAAATGACCCTGTCGTTGAAATGATCCTGACGACGAAATCACCCTGTCGATGAAACGACCTTGTCGATGAATTGACTTGTCGACGAAACGACCCTGTCGACGAAACGACCCTGTCGACGAAACGACCCTGTCGACGAAATGACCCTGTCGACAAAATGACCCTGTCGAGGGAACGGCCTGTCGATGAAGTGGTGTCGATGAAATGGCCTGTCGATGAAGTGATTGTCGATGAAATGAACTAGACCCGGATCACAGTATAATTTTAAAGTCTGTGAATATAATTTTGAGAAACGCTAGTATAGGTAAAAAAAAAGTGTTACAAAAGCGCGGAACTCTGTCGAACAATTGAAAAACTCATCCCTGAATAACAACAATTACAAAAAAATCAATATTATAAATAAATAAAATATAAGAGAGAGATAAAATGATACATTGAATCCAAATACTTACATTATTGAAAATAAGAGGAATAATTAGATTCATTACTTACCAGTGTACTTCTGTCGAGGTAAATTATCAGTTCCATCATTTTGAATTATAATAATGCATTCAGATATATACTTGAAATATAATTGGCTATTAAGAAATTGCAAAAGATAGGTCTGGAAAAAAAGAATATTTATAAATCATACATATTAAATAAGAAAAAAACTATGACGAACTTAAAATGTAAAATATTATTAACCTTTTCTAGGTATTGAGTGAGAATTTTTACAGGCTTTAAAAAACAGTCTGGATTTGGACCCTCTTCTCCGCAAATGTTCATTTCCACCTCAAAGCGTATTGCGTCACTGAAACCTAATGGTATTGTTGCTTGCAATGAAAAATACCTAAAAATCACAAAGACATATTTACTAAAAAACTGATATCGAGTTTAAAACTGATAATTAACATCTTAAACATGATTGTATAAAAATTGTATAATTTGTTTGATCTGCAAAGTCACAAACAATTTAACTTGGGTACACAAATTTACTAGAATTAAAACGGGTTCCAATTACAGCCTTTTAAAACAAATTATTCTTTCTATCTTGTTTTATTTTCTTTCTTACTGAGTTAATTATAGTCAAAAACATCCCTATCCTGTTTAAGAGCTGCTATCTATAATTTAAAAAAGGCTTTTTATGCTATTTACAACAATACAAAATTAAATATTTCAACACTTAAAATAGACGTATACAGATCTAGAGATCTACCTAAAAATAGAAAAGGGCAGGGCACTTTTTCAAAAACAAAGGCCTTTACAGTTTTGAGAAGAACTGATCTTGAAAATTATATCTAGTGCGCTTAAAAACTGAGTTCAAAATATTCAAATAAAAGGGAGAAATAATATTTTAAATAAATTTAGCGTATAAATAATTTGAAGTACTCATGGTAATCTGCACTTTCTGGTGTCTACAACTGCAATTTCTTATCTTAAAATAAAAAAAGAAAAATTTTTCTAAAAAAATTAGGAGGGACATTTTTACAAAAAGGGCGAGGAGGGTGAATTTACTTCTGTAAAAAAACAGGCAGAGAGGGCCATTCTTTTAAAAACATTTAGGGAGAACACAGTATATATATATCCTGCAAACAAGTAAAACTACAACTTATTAACTTATTATTTGTATTTATTATTTTAGACTAATTAATGGATATTTGGCACATAAAGAATCTTAAAACAAAAGCCATCGAAGTTTATTTATCATCATTGAAATAATTTATGCTCAAGGACAGATCAAATCAGAGTAAGTAAGTTTTTTTTTAAAATTCTTATAATCAATACAGGTGTAATAGAACATCTATGCAGGGTTAGTTTATTAAAAAATTATTCATAGTGCTAAGTTTGATTCGATGAATCAAGTGTTTGCCAAACTCTGAATTGCAACTACAAAATTTTTTGTTTACCTTGACTACAAACATGATAAATAAATTTACACATTCTAAATTTACATACATATTTTTTTTTTCAATGACCACCTGGAGAACAACCTTTCGTAATACAGGCATCTAAAGGGCAGATTTGTTGGCCACTCTTTTAGAGGGACCATATTAGGTGGACCAATGTTGCTTCCAAAGTAAGGACAGATAGTACAAAGAATGAAAGAACATTCATGCCTTGCTCAGGATTCGAACCCAGAACGTTTCTGATGCAAGGCTAGTTCCTTGACCCCTACACAGACTGATCAGCTTTCAAATTCATATTGTTAAAGAAATTTTATTAACATCTAAAAAAATTAAACCCCTTATGCTTATTAGTCCTAGTTTTTTCTGAACTTTAATCTGAAAACTTTTTAACAACAAAAAATGCACCCTGCCTTACTCAATGAAAATATAGCGTGGGAAAAAATAATGGCATGTAAAACATCGCAGAATATTATCTCCAGTATGGCTGGTAAATAGTCTTAAAGAGCTTATACATTTTAAAAATAATAGTATTAACTTAAATAATCAAGAAAAAAAATTCCTATATTAGCATCCTAACTATTACATTTTTAAAGAGCAAATTCTGCCCAATACAAACAAAAGAAGAAGTCTTTTAACCAAAAAGCATTAAAAGGGTTTAAGGCAATATAATAATAAGCTACAATCTCAAATTTCTGTAAAATGCTTTGCGGTAAAAAAAAAGAAGAAAAAAAGAAAACCATTATTTCTATGTAGTCAATAAGATGTTTCTATGGATTGTGTGGTTTAAGTGGAAATCAGGGAATTTGAGAAATTACAATGCTAAATAGTTGAATGTAAAAATGTCCCAGTTAAATAAAGTCTGTCCAGTTAATAAATTTCTCCAAGATTTTATTATTATATCTTACTTACACTTAAAAGACAACAAAATTAATGTCTAAAGTTTTGATTTAAAAAAAATACACTTACTTATCATATATAACCATAGCATCAGTCTGAGCTTGCATGCCATCATAACCTTCTTTTTGAGAACGTAAATGTTTTTGAAAATTATCTGCCATTAATAAAAAATCAACCAAATGTCTCACCCCTTCTTGTTCCATGAACTAAAAAGGAATATTTATCATATTAAATAAATTTACAGTTTATTTGGCAAGAAGTATTTAAAAAAAATAATAAAGAATAATTAAATTGAAAATGCAGAGACAGCATGAGTTTTTAGCAGCACTTTTAGTCATTTCTTAATTTTAGACATATTCAAGATTTAAAAATCTGATTTTTTAAATAAAAATAATACAACATTTTAATTTATACAGATTTATTCATTTTGTCTAACAAAAAAAAAAACTTTGAGCGATATGAACATGCACACCGTTGTAATTACTATTTCCTGAAAATTACACATAATGGATTTCTCTCCCTTAAACTTTAAAATTTAGAAGAAAAAAAAATTTAAAACTAATTTACAAACATAAAAAATTGTATACTTCATTCTAAGAATGTTAACAACTAATAAATTAAATATAGTAAAGTTTCCAAAGAAAGAAACTAATTTTATCGATAAAATAAATGAAATTTACCATTCAATTGATGAACATTTCCATTTGCAAAATTAGCTATATAAAGCAAACAATAAATAAATACAATACATCCTGAAGTATAAGTCAACTCACTGTTTTTGATTATGAGTTAACAATTTCGTGGTATATCAGCCCATAAGTTGACTACTGAAAAAAATCAAATATGAAAATTTCCAAAATTAATGATCTCAATGGGAATGGTTGATTAAAGAAGAAACAACTTTTACAAACACAGGAAATTATCATATATACGTCATACCAAGATGTCATTACGAGGAACTATTTCATTATTTTAAAGTTATTGGAAGTAAATTTGAACGTTTTCTGTAACGAATGTTTTCAAAAAAATATACTGAATAAAGATATAGTGAATAAGAGATTTACAGAAGAATAATGGTCAGATTTTTATTTATTTATTTTTCCTTAAACAAAAACAAGAAAATTAATATTAGATGTTACCTCCATAAAAAAGAATAGAGCAGAGTCATTGTAAAGAACATCAGCTAAATAAACATTTCCACTGGTCAAAACATCGATTTGGTGTTTGCAGTGGAAGCTACTTCGTAAAAATATAGGATAAAATCTGCAAATAATAAATTATTGTATTTATAAAATGATAATAGAGAGTACACATCTTTTCGTAACCAAGAATTAAAATAAAAGTAAAAATTCTAGTCCCTCATAATATTCAGAATGGTCGCGAATTAACAATTTATGAAGTAAAAGTGTTTAAAATTTTACATAATTATCAGGTATTCTATGCATATTTTGAAATTAGTTCATTGAGATTACGGTTAGACATTTTTATTCAAATGATTAAGCTTCAAATTAGACACCATAATACAGGGTATTTGCTACATTTTTGATTTTCAAATTCATGACTTTCCATGATTAATTCAAAGAATTTTTCATGACTTAACGAAGTTACTATTTTTAAACTATACTATTACAAACACAACAATAAATTTAAAAAAGCATTATAATAACATTCATTGAAATGATAAGTATAACCAAAACTGTTATACTCTGTATCTTCATATTTATTGATTTTAAATTTAAAAAACAGAGCAAAAAAAGAGCTGAATCAATAAAATAGCTGAAAAAAATACAAAAGCAAATAATTTTTTTCCTGCAGAATTATATTCTAAAGATACTTTTCTTGTTCATCAGAAAGGAATGAAATATCCCTGATTTTTCTGTTCTCATTTCGGAATAAAAAAAAATTCACCAATGACTGGTTTGCTTCAACTAGAATTTTAAATTGATAAAATTAAAAAAAAAAAAATCTTAAAAATATCTTAAAGAGATTTTAAAAGATAACTTGCTCTAGAAATGATATTTTTCCTTTAATTTTTTTAAAGAACACCATAATTTTTAAAGAACACAATAAGATAATTTTATATTCTAATAAAATATGACTGAGTGGTGATTTTGTTAGAAATTCAGATATTTGGAACAGGATTGGGGGGAGGGGGGAAATCCATTTTAAAAATTAGATTTTTCGAAGACCAAAATCCATGACTTTTTTTAAAAAAATAGTAAAAATCATGACATTTCATGACAAATTTTGTTCAATACTGAAATTCATGACTTTCCATGATTTTTCATGACTTTCCAAGTGCGCGGATACCCTGATAATAAGAAAAAACCTTCAACTAAGAGTTGAAGAAGTCAGAGGGTGTTGACATGAGAAAATGCAGTAAGTTTAAAAAAAATCTAAATTTTTATGTAACTTTATAAACAATTTAAAGTGAAATGTTACACCAATTAAAAAAAAAAATTGCTTGAGGCATTACTAAGAATATATTATTGTTAATTACAAACTAGGCTGAACATGAATTATTTGGCCATAAAGGGCATGTATTCATCACAGGCATTTTGAGTGCCTTCTTCCCCACATCACTCACATCCTATAAAGTGATTTTAATTATAACTGTTTAAAGATTTAATTTTTCATGATTTTTACTAACTAATACTTATAATAACTAAGAAATAACAATAATATAGTTTTTCTAGTAAAAGATAGTGTAATACAAATTTATATAAATAATAAGTATGATATCAATATTAAATTTTGGTGCTTTATTGCTTTCAAAACATTTTTTCAAAGAAATAATATTTCTTATTTTGAGATTAACTTAGATTTTTTTTTAATCAATTATGTTTCATAAACAGCACAAATACAAAAAAATTATTATAATAAAAAAAATAAACAAATCTTACTCCTTTGCCATTTTTTTGACAACAAATCTTTGGGCCGGAACAAAGCATTCTGTATCAATTTCTGTTGATAATATATTATCTACAAAAATAGAAATTTTTAAATAAGAAAATATCAGTGAAATATACTTAAGACAATGACTGTATGTCTTTTAATGGTTAGTTAAGAAAGAAATGTAAAATGCATATTTTTAATAAGGTTAAGGAACAATTATAAAATAAGGTAAGAAAAGAAAGTTAAAAGATTTTATATCATAATTAGATTTGAAAGCATATACACAGCAAATATATATGTTGTGCAAAGCTATTTTAATTCTCGCTTTTAAACCAAAAATAGAAATTTTTAAATAAGAAAATATCAGTAAAATATACTTAAGACAATGACTGTATGTTTTTTAATGGTCAGTTAAGAAAAAAAAAATGCATATTTTTAATAAGGTTAAGGAACAATTAAAAAATAAGATAAGAAAAAGAAAGTTTAATGACTTTATATCATAATTAGATTTGAAAGCATATACACATCAAATATATATGCTGTGCAAATCTATTTTGATTCTCGCTTTTAAACCAAAAATAGAAATTTTTAAATAAGAAAATATCAGTAAAATATACTTAAGACAATGACTGTATGTTTTTTAATGGTCACTTAAGGAAAAAAAAATGCATATTTTTAATAAGGTTAAGGAATAATTAAAAAATAAGGTAAGAAAAAGAAAGTTTAAAGATCATATTCATATATCATAATTAGATTTGAAAGCATATACACATCAAATATATATGCTGTGCAAAGCTATTTTCATTCTCGCTTTTAAACTGTTTGCCTTTCTTAATACAAACAGAACTTCTTTAAATATCTTAACATTTTTAATCATAACACAAGAATGAAATTAAATATTTCAATTCAATATTGTATAATAAAACATTTTCTCCGATCAGAAATTGAATAAATTTTCTAAAACTCGTTATGAATAAAATAATGAAATTTAAAAAAAAACAGTCATTCAAACATTAACGGAAACTCAAATTAAAATAAGTGTCAAATATAAAATAAATTATTGGAATTTAAGTAAAAATTATATTTTACTTTTTATTGCTTCTCTAAGATCATTAGAAACATCAATAGGAGAAGGTGCATCTAAGTCAATGAACTTTGAAAAGATTGATATAGCATCTTGCTCTACACCTAAAGTGAAAGAAATTGTTAATTAAAATACAAAATAAATTTTTAAATAATTGACATAAAGAAAAGTGCAAAATATCATAAGATATGGAAATGAACAGCGAACCCAGGCCCATCTAATAAAAATTTAATAATTATAAAAAAATAACAAGTTAACTATGAATCAAATAATGTGTATTGATTACCTTCAGTTCACCCTTAAAAAATTATCACTCTGTTGTAGTGTAGCTACAACTCTCTTTCCTTTAGTGTACTATTACAGTTTTCGTTAAACTGAATTTAATCACAACCTTAACTGAAATGAAAGTCAAGTGTAAAGTTTTTGTTAAAGCGAGAGTTTTTTCAAACCCTACACATTTTCACCTTTTCCAAATGAACAAGCATTTTCCAGGTCACATTTAGAACAATAAAAAATTAACATGTAAACTTATTTTCCATTTAACACCCATCCATGGTCGCTACATTTTCAGTGCTTTCACTACAGCTCGAGAATATTGAATTTTTTTTTTCTTTTCTCGCATTAAAAAATAATTAATGCGAGAAGTTCTCGCAGTCTATAAATCAATTTCAAAGTGGCGAATCTCGTGAGTTTTGGAAAAAAATTTCGTCTTTTGCCATTTTAAATAAAATCCATTTCACTTTCTTCCTTGATCTTTCATTATTTTTAACATTGGTCCTTGTTATCTAGATTTCCTATTTACAAGTATTGTTCAGAACCGGTGCGAACAGCGGAACACCACCCGAACCACCGAACCACTTTCAAAACACATTTCTCTGCAACCACGTATTCACTGTAAGTAAGGTTTCTTCATGTAAGACGTTAAAATTTTTTGTACATGAATGTAAGACGGACAAATACCTTGTTAAGGCAACATTTCCTACTCCGTAACGGACAAATAAAAATGAAACAAATGTCGATAGAAATGGTCAAAACGAAACAATTACGGATATTTTTTTAGATAAATAAAAAATCACTTGAAAAAAAAATTTGTCCTTTATAATAAGTTATTTAAAATTAGCTCTATTTTTAGCTTTTAATGAATTACCAAACTCCTTAATCGACAATTTACAGCAATTTGTAAAAGTTGAGGGCTGTGAAAACTATGCTGGAAGACCTAGCATGAAGTATGAACATGGAAATAACTTCAACGAACTTCATTATTCTATAGCAGAAATAATTGAAAAGCTTATGCTGGCAGATGTAGAGGATAGGAAAGTGTGCGCTCAATGCTGCAAATTTACTTAGTGATTTCGAATAGTTCAGCATCTGTTGCAAGGTCATTCAGCACCCAAAACTGTATTAAGACAAAATATCGCAACAGATTGACTGATAAACATTTGAGCAACCTAATGAGAATAGCTGATGAAAAAGTAGATATAGAACCTTTTCCATATGATAATGCAGTATTTTCATTATAGAAAAAAAATGGGTGAGAATTTCTCACCCTTTCTCAAAAACAGGGTGAGATTTCAAAAAGTTAAGTGAGATTTCTAAAAACTAAAAAAACACAAAAACTCTTGGAAAAAAAATCCTTTCTTTAATTATAATACATTTTTAATGTCTTCTATTTTTTAAAGCATTGAATATTTTTGGTGCATCATCATAGAAGATTTTGCCTTTACAAGGTATTTGTCCATCTTACATAAGTGGATAAAAAATTCGAGCGTCTTACATGAAGAAACCTTACCTACGGTAAACGCGTGGTTGCAGAGAAATGTGTTCCGAAAGGGGTTCCGTGGTTGTGTTCCGTTGTTCGAAAAGGTTCTGAACAATTCTGGTAAATAAGGAAGCTAGATAATGGGGCAGATGTTGAAAATAATGAAAGATCCAGGAAGAAAAGTGAAACGGATTTTATACTAAATGGCGTAATTTGAAGCTTTTTCCAAAATGCGAGAAATTCGCGAATTTTGAAATTGATTTATAGAATGCGCAAATTTCTCGCGGTAATAATTTTTTAATGCGAGAAAAGAAAAAAATATGCGAGATTCTCGCGCTGTAGTGAAAACACTGGATAATGCAGCAAAAATATTCAATGCTTTAAAAATTAGAAAATGTTAAAAATGTATTATAATTAGGACTGGGCTATAAATCGATATATCGCGACATATCGATTTAACGCCTATATCGGCAGACCGATACAGCAACTTTCATTCCAAGCGATACATCAGAAATCTGATTTAAGCCGTCAAGTGAAGAAGACGATATAACGATATAGCGATACACGCAAGGACTTTCTCTTACGTTCCGATGCCAACTCGCGCTGTGGATGACGATATTGTTTCGTTATGTTGAGACGGCCTTGACTGATGAGCGGTAGAATCAGAATCAGTTTTGAGACCTTATAATGTGTAGTAAGAAATTCGTTTTCGCA
>NC_092212.1:45637160-45647678 GCF_043381705.1 Parasteatoda tepidariorum | reverse complement strand
TTAAATTAAGACTGCTTATACCTTATAAACGATAAAGAAGTGCAAATATTTCATTCTGTATCTACACACATTTTTTCAATAAATATTTTAAGTAAGATTTGTACATCTTAGTCAATTTATTTAATATCTTTCTTTAGCAAAACATATATATTTTCAAATTTATAAATTGATTTAAATTAATATGCGTATGAAGTCTTGATAGAAATCTGACTTTCTGTGCCTTAAAGTAAATGAAATTCAAAAATACTATATCGCGATACATCGCTATATCGCGATGCAAAACTGACGATATATCACGATATCTAATTTCTAATATCGCCCAGTCCTAATTATAATTAAAGAAATATATTTTTCCAAGTCTATTCGTGTTTTTTTAATTTTTAGAAATCTCACTTAACTTTTTGAAATCTCACCATGTTTTTGAGAAAGGGTGAGAAATTCTCTCCCATTTTTTTTTCTGTAAAGAAAACACTGATTTTATTATCATTGCAACTGTATCAATCTCATCTAAATGTGTAAACCAGGGTATGTAGCCAGATTTTTCAACAAAAAATAAGCACCTTTTAAGTACTCTTTAAGCACTCAAAAAATATCTTTTAAAGTTCTTAATTCATAAACATAAAATCAATCAAATTCAAAGAATATTTTTAAAAACTTTACATAATCACAATAAAATAACTAATTTCTGATAAATATTGCACAGAAAATTGTGAAAATCATGTATTTTTTGTAATTTAGAGCGATAATCGACAAGGTAAAGAAAAAAGTTTTTTTTAAACGATAGAAAATTAAATACGATTTACAAACCCCGAATAAAAAAAGCACCTTTAAGGGCTTTTAAAAAACGTAAATAAAAAATAAGCACCTTTTAAAAATGATACACACCCTGGTAAACTCATTTAAGGTGGCAGTTATACTGTTTCTTTCCAAAATTAAATTATGCGAATTTTGTTTCAAGTGTCAGCAAACTTTTTGAACAATTAAAACAGGATTCTGATTGCTTAATTTTTTTTTTTTTAAAAAACCGTTATTATCATAAGGGCAGCATTAGTGACAGGAAAATTAAAACAAGATGATACATACAGAAAACTGTAAAAGGTAGGAATGACTGATCGAGTTTCGACTGTATTTAAAACAGTAAGTTTGCAAGATTCTTAAAATTTGATATCTAAGAAATAGCAACATTAATAATAATAATGTACATAAAAATATTTAGAGCTATTACATCACAGTGTTAAAAGAGAAAAATAAAATTGCTTACTAGTTTCTAATTTCACAAGACCTTCTTTTAAGACATCAGAACTTTGTTCTTTATTCATCACATCTGTTTCTTGCACACAAGACTCACACAATGTTTCAATATTATTTACATCAGGTTTATTGTCATCAATAAAGTCTACACAAGAAATTTCAGAGCTGGAAAAATGCTCCTTGCATTTAACTTCACAACCGGAATCAACTGAAAGATGCTGCGTCACTGACTTATATTTGATTGAGTTATCACATACATTTTCTCTGACACCGAGAGAAACATTTTTATTTACATTAGCATCACCAGAATTTGCACCTATACTTAAACCATTTTGCTTATGGTAAGTTGAAGTTAGGGAGTTTTTCGTTTGACTAGACAAGTGGAAGACTTCTTCAGATTTGTCTGATGTATAGCCACTACTTCCACTGCCAGATGAATTTGCAGCACAAACATTGGGATCACAGGGTATTTGAGGAACTGGCTGTTTAAGAGTCTTTCTCTTGGTCTCCAGAGATACTTTAAAACTTTCTGCTTCAAGCCAAAACTTGATTAAATGTTTTGCTGCCTTTGCATCCATAAATTGAATAAAATAGGCAAGAGCAGCATTATCATTTAGGACTTCTTCCAAATCCTTAGAAAGTCTGGATTTAGTTTTCATAGGCAAAGAATCTTCATAAGTGGCCTCAGCTTAAAAATAAATTGATTAAATCAATATAAAAAGCAATTACACATATGGATATTTTACAATTCAACAGTAAGATATGTAAATTATTATTTTTCTTTAAACTTCAATAAAAACAGTAGGTTCTTTCTTCCCTTTCTAAATTTAAATGTCTAAAATTCCAGATATTAGATAATTGAAACTATTATTTAATTTCCTTAGATTCAAAGGAAAAATTAGTGCACAGGTTCACTATTATGGTAAGAAATAAAGATAGGAAAATACAAGGGAAAATAATAAAGAAATTTATATTAGTGATATAATAAATGGAACATGGGAGTTATTAGTTAAAAGGTAAGCTTATCATAAAAATCTTAAACATAGCTAGAACTAAAAAGAAAATATTACCATATATACAAGCAAAAAAGTAGACTTTTACACCGATAATAAAGTCAGACATCCATTAATTGTAAATTATCGGCATTTATAAACAATGAAATTGACATGAATTACTCTATATCAATTTACCATTTTCTAGAACTATTTTAAATTTTAATATCTTACACGTAGTTAATTTTGCATTTTCTCTCATCATATTTTCTCTACATAGAGGGTTCTTTTTTAAAACAATCCCTTAAATTACATCCAGAAAAAAAATTAAGAATAAAAAAAATCTAGAAAATTTATTCTAGAGCATTTAAAAAAATATAACACAATGAAAACTGTCATAAAATATTCTATAAAGTTACAAATTTAAAAATCCAAGAACATTATCTGTGTCGGATTCAATAACAATAGCAGTGTCATCATACAGATCCCACTTTGCAAAGGATTCTACTTCATCATTATCTGCTGAGTCCCACAAAAAATTGCCTTCACTCCCGGCAGCAGAATTCGGATTTTCTACATGTTAATACATCTTAATTTAAAGGGGTTTTTCATAGCAGAGATATAATAAATAGTGATTTGGTCGAATACTGTATATGCAGCCAAAAAAAATCGGCAGAATAGTACATTTTTTTTTAATAAAACTACTAATAAACATTATTTTTAATACATAAATAAGTTTAGTCATTATTGAAAATTAATCCAAAGTTAGCAATATCTCGATATGATATGAGGTAAAGGAAAAGAAAACTATAATAGAAATATTTAAGATAATTAGAAATATTATGAGAAATAAAATAAAAAAGAAACTGCTATTAAGAAAAAAAGGTTGTAAAGTTGAAATAAAGACAAAAGGGAAATAAAATCTCCTCTTAGTTCTTAAAACGAAGCTTTAATTGCTAAATACAATATTTTCTAAAAAAAATCTCCATAAAAAGTTAAAAAAGATATAGTCTACCAGAAACACTTTTAAAAATGCAGTAGTATCATAAAAATTCCATAAAAAAAAAAAAAAAGGATTACATACAAAATCAAAATAGACAAAATAAAAACAATCTTAATTTTTGAAATAAATTCTTAAAGCTAAACATCTCAGTTTTCCAATCACCATATTTTGAAGAAAAAGTGGAGTATAAAATTTAATAGAAACCTTCTTAATTGCCGTTTCATAATGAAAACATTTCTAAAAACAAAAGTTTTTAAAAAAGGAAAAGCTAGATAGAAACTATAACAAAAATCCTTCTTAATTCTCAAACAAAAAATTCTAAACATTAAAAAGCTCAGTAAGTGATCATAAAAGAACAATGTTCATTAGAACTTTTTAAAAAAAGCTGCCATAATAAAAGTGCTGATAAAAAAAGCAAAAGAGAAATAGAAAAAAAAAAAAAAAATTGTTCTTAGTTCTGAGTTGTAACTTTAACATTCAGAATCACACTTTCCTAGGATACCAGCTATCTAACCATGCAGGGAAAAGTGATAGCAAAAGAATTAAGTCTATAAGAAAGGCTCTGTTAAAATGCTGTGCTGTAATTGAAACAGAAAAATGAACCAAACAAAAAAAAAGTTATCAATTATTTAAAAAAAATCAACAGAACAAAACTTACACTATTAAGTAATCTAGTTTCAATTCTTTAAGTTTTGCTTTCCCAATTGTCTTTCAGAACATAAATTAACAAGTTTTAGAACTTAACAAATATATGTAAAAAGTATTTATAATCATGCATAGTAAAAAATATGAGTTTAGATTATTCTTCAGTAAATCTACTCAAATTCCCACATAAAAACTTAGTAGAAAAATACATTTCCCAAAAATACTTTGCTGAATATTTAGCGAAGTATTCGGTCATATATTTGGCAAGAGGGCAGAACATCGAATAGTGGTCAATTATTCGTTACTTCATAGTATCTATATTTGCGGGCAAATGTATCATATCCAAAGAGAACAATATGAAATATTTTTCATGTGAAGAAAATTTGTATGCTTCATTTTTTTTTTAAATTTTAAGAAACATTTATATTTGGTTATTTTAAACGGTTAAGCTCATACACTCAACATACAGAAATTTCCAATTTTCAAATCAAAAATAAGGGGTTGACTTATACACCAGAATATACAGTAACAAATATTTCAGTAGAAAAAGAAAAAGCCACAATATATAGCATGTTTTTTTAAAGATTAGAACAGTGGTTTTGAAATTATATTACCTAACACTAGGATCATTGCTAATAGTCATTTCTTTAGTTGAAAAATCAATAGTTTGAATAATCATAAATACTATTAAATTAAAACTGCCGACAATAAAACTAATTAAGTACTTTATTATTTAAAAAAAGATATAATATATCAAAATTAACGCTAAATTAAAGTAAAAATTACCAAAAGCCAGAGGATGTGGTCTGTCTTCCAGGTCAATGCTTGAAAATGATCCAGAATCAGATGTCTTATCAGAGTTCTTAGCACTATGTAAAGATTGTGATCGACCTTGTCCATATACAGATATGGAACTAGTTCTGGGTAAGACAGAATCTGCAAAATTATCAAAGATTATTAATAAAATTTCATTACAAATAAGCTTATCAAATACAATATAATTGATTCGACTGATTAACTACAGAATGACTTACTTAAGATTTTCTTAAATACATTGATATTCAATAATTATTTTAAATACTCTTAATTGTAGGGCAAATTCTAATATGGCTGCTGTTTTCAGGTAAAAATAAAGAAAACTTCAACTCTTAGATTCTGAAAATCTATGATTATTAATACGAGAAAAAGATATCGAAATATCCATAAATGACTAGAGAGAATATGATATAATGTGAAAAGAATACAACGTTGAAATATGATCAATTATTTGTCCAAGGCGTAAAATATTAATTCTAGAAAGCATAACCTAAGTCTATTTTTTTGTTTTTGTCCAGAATATTTTTCTTAATTATAAGCATTAAAAGAAGATAAAAAAGTTCACAGATTTACTAATATTTTGAATGATAAAGATCGGAAAAGAAAAATGAAAGTGATAAAAAGACTTAGGATAAAAATCAAATAAATTAAGTAAAAATTATGGAGTAATCTCTAATTTATTATGTGAAGTTAAAATCTAATTGAACACTGTTAGAACAGCTTCATACTATAGGGGAGATTAGGTATGTTGGATGGGGCTTAGCAATTATATATTTTTGTATATTTTTTTCATTAACATTTTGCACAAATCCGATTAAAGAATCACATGGCTCAGATCAAAAACATTTATTTCAGTATTAATAAATTTTTTGAACTTTACTACTTTGGTTTCAAAAATTTGCTTTTATAAGAATAGAACAATAAATTGCAATTATTTAAAAAGATTGGATCTTTAATTTAATTATTACTCTTGCTGATATTTATACACATAAGTAGAGAAATTATTGAGATCTATTGTGAAAAACAAAATATGGGATACATTGGTCCACTAAGAACATGTGATATGTTGGTCCACTAAGAACATGGGGTTTGTAGAATTAGAACAGTTTGGACCATCACAAAAAGAGTTATACTATTATATACACCTAAAAATGATTATTATTATTATTTTTTTTTTTTGGAAGTAGGAACATCATCCCAATATTCTTTTTTAAAAATTTGATTTACAGAAGTCTGATGTAAAGAAGAACAAAATTTAAAACAAAAGCTAACACATATTTCAAAAAATAATACTTAAAAAATTTACTTAAAATTAATTTTTTCTACAAATATTCATTTCATTAACAAAAATTACATTTAACGTTTTATTCATTTTAAATAATAAAATTTGNATCCCAATATTCTTTTTTAAAAATTTGATTTACAAAAGTCTAATGTAAAGAATAACAAAATTTAAAACAAAAGCTAACACATATTTCAAAAAATAATACTTTAAAGAATTATACTTAAAATTAATTTTTTCTACAAATATTCATTTCATTAACAAAAATTACATTTAACTAGTTTTATTCATTTTAAATAATAAAATTTGTCCGAAATGTTGCTTTTTATCTTTTGTTAATCTGGAAGAAAACTTATTATAATTCTAAAGATAACTGGCGGAAAAAGACATACAGAAAATCTTACCTTACCTACGCACCTAAAAATTACACAAAAAATTTGAATTTTTCAGAAAAGAATTCATTAATTTTAAACGTTAATGTTTTTCAGGCATTACAAGTAAAATAAAATTACTGCTTCGATAGATCATCGAAGTTTTTTTTAAAACAAAATTACGAAACTTCATACTTTTCTCGCCAGCTATTCTCTTAAGATATTTAAATAATAAATTAAATAGTATTACAATGAGCTCACAAAGAAGAATAAAAAAATATCGTTTAAAATATGCAACTTAGTATTCATTTTTAATGTAAAACATTGACAGATTAAAAAATCGTGACCATAAAAGGGGCAGTGTTTTTGATAAATCAGTTGAAAACGTTCAGAAAAAGAACTTTCTTTTCCTCGGTGTTCAACTATACTGACCTGCTCTATTCTTTTTTCGGCGAAAAAAAGACATTCTGATATTGTCTTAAAGCTTTTCATTGCATAATATGCAGTAATGTTTAATCTTTAACTAATTCACTCCAACACACTTTGAAAAAGCAATTACTTTCATAAATGTATGAAAGTAATCAGAATCTAAATTATATAATGGAACGTTATAACTTCTCTTTTTCATTTCAATATTTATAAACTTTTTTATAGACTTTATTAAAAAACAAAACTATTTTGTTGTCAATCAGAATTTCTAGTTAAAGCATCAAATAAAAAATATTTACATTGAGTTTGGAGTTTAGTTGTCTTTACGCTTATTTCTAATTCAGTTTTATATTTTGGGATATTCTTAAGGTTTATTTTCACTAGAAGCAATCTTCCCTTCGGTGATCTGCTGGGAACCGTGTCAACAATCAGTCAATTGTTGTTTGTTGTTAATTTACGTCACACTAGAGCTGCACAATGGGCTATTGGCGACGGTCTGGGAAACATCCCGGTGGATGATCCGAAGACATGCCATCACAATTTTGATCCTCTGCGGAGGGGATGGCACCCCCGCTTCGGTAGCCCGACGACCTGCGCGCGAAGTCGAGCACTTTACGGTAGCACAGTTTAACGAGGACCAATACCGCACACCCTCGGTCCCTACGCAGACTGATCCAAGTGGTCACCCACCCGCACACTGACCGTAGCCAGTGATGCTTGACTTCGGTGATCTGCTGGGAACCGTGTCTTAACGATCAGTCCACTGCGGGACCAGTCAATTGCGGAACTGTTGTTTATTGAAATTATGACATAGCGAAAGAAAAAAAAATATATAAATAAATAAAGTACTCGCAATAACTCTTTTTTATTATTAAATCGAGCTATAAAGTATCAATGACGTTATCTTTAAGATTTTGGAGGAAACAATGGCTAAGGCTTAACCAGTCAAAATACCATCAAAATACCTTAAAGGAATACCATCAGTTCCAGCCAAATCTATGCAATTAAGCGGGTTATTCGATTAAAAGGGGAGTGCAATATTCTATCCTAAATTTCGCAGTAATTCTTCTTTTTAATGGTATTTAATGCAAAGTATAGTGTTTTGATTAAATAAACTTAGTTTTATGATCAATAAACAATTTTGATTAATAGTGTCTGTGTTAGTATCATGAAATATAAATGTCATATAAAGTTATATAAAAATAAATCAATATTAGTGAATAGTATAATATATGGGTACTAAAATATTATTTGATCCCTTCCGAAAAAATCTATAATTGAAGACTATTTTTATACCCGTTTAATTCGTCAATTTATCAAAATTAAATTTTCCCTTTCAGTTTCTATTAAGACTTTCATGAATAATTGTGTATTCCTTTCAAATACATTCAAATTATTTATTTTTAAATTATATTTTTTCTTACCTCGTCTTGAGAATTTCCAAACTAATGAATTTGGAATTTTTTTAAATATATCGTTTCCTAGATTCATTGCTTTTTCCCCCCGATTAATTCAAATCCATCCTTTTCTCGCTGAACTTGCAACCAACTCAGAGTTATTCACTGGATTAAGCAATAATTATTCGTACTTAAGAGAAAGACACACTGTATACTGATGTGTTACGTTTTTGAAACTTTTTCTTATCAAAGCTAATAGTGCACCAGGAGGGGGCCACAAGTCTTGTCTACAAAACAAATCACTCTGTGCCTTTTTTAAATTCTAAATGATGTGTAAGTAAGTACAATTTGTCTAAAGTAGAAACTCTACTATTCGTCTGAACCCGTGGCGGTGACTATGGTAACAAGGTATAACTATTTCAAATAGGGGTGTAGGTCACTTTTAGGCTTTATTTTGTCTCGGGTGGGAGAGAGAAAGGGAATCTTTTTCTTCGTATTGCCCTAAAGTAAAGAGAAGCTACCCTCCCTGAAATGCGCTATTCTTGTTTCCTTAGCAGCAGACGGCATCAGATTTAGTGGCGGGGGGAGTTCTTACCGTAGACAAACTATAAGTCAAGGAGGGGTAAAACACTCGTCGCTCACTTCAATGTAGAACTAGCAGCAAGATTTGATTTTTTTTCAATTTTACCCCTAACACCTGTTTAGACCAACTAATGAACAGGACCCTTTTGAAGTGACCACCTATTGTATCCTTATCTTAACTGAAAAACGAAAATTTCATTTTAGTTAGTGAAGCATTTCTCCAAAATAAACAAATTTTTTTCATTTCAGTACCTCTTCTTCATGCAATTAGGCGGGGACAAAAGACAAAGAATGTCAATTTAAACGGAGAAGTTCAGCATTAGTTTCATACAAAATGACTTGGTTCCATTCGTGTAAGCGGGTTATTCGATTATCCGATATGCAATTAAGTAGAGATGACGCAAGAAAATTCCAATCCGTTTGTCGCTCGAACGGTTTGTTATAGAATGTTTTAATGTCGATAGTAACCTTCGTGCTACGAACTATTAGTATGCCAAATTTCATCGCTCTCTGTCAGATGGTTTAGTCCAGGGGTGGCGAACCTTTAAGTCTCAACGTACAATTTTTTCTAAAAAAATGTTTAATGAACTAGTTAACGCATAGTTTGTCTAAAGTAAAAACTCCCCTAGCCATTCGTCAAGTCCCTTGGCGGTGACTATGGTAACGAGGTCTAACTATTTCAAATTGTGGGGTATGGGGTCATTGTTTAGGACAGATTTTGGCTGAGGGTCGGCGAGAGTAAGAGGACCTTTCTCTTCGGTCTCCTGTGTTAGCCCCAGAGAGAAGAGAAGCTACCTTCCCTCCCCCCCCCCAATGCACACCTGTGTTAAAAATTTTCGTGAATTCGGACATTAACAGGGCAGATTTGTTGGCCTCTCTTTTAAGGGCACCATATTAGGTGCCCTTAAAAGAGGTCAGTATAGTTGCTCCCAGTATAGTTGCAGGTCAGTATAGTTGCTCCCACAGTAAGGACAGATAGTACAGACAAGAAAAGAACATCCTTGCCTTGCCCGGGAGTTGAACCCAGAACCTTTCTGGAGCAAGGGCAGTTCCCTAACCCCTACACAGGCCGGTCGGCTAACTACCTTCCCTGAAATGCGCTATTCTAGTATTCATAGCAGCAGACGGCCTCAGACCATGTGGCGGGGGGAGCTCTTAGCAGACAAACTATAAATACTCTGTCAAATTCCGCAGCCATTTATAATTACGTTCATGTTTTTAAAATGTAGGAAAAAACAAGTGAGTGCGAGCGAAAAGGGTACATAGCCTCTAACATGATTGGACATAAATAGAGCAGTTTTAAAGTTATCTTAAAATAAAGCTAGACGCCCGGTGGCTGAGTGGTTGTGCTTCGCGCTTCTGTGCCACAGGTCCTGGGTTCGATCCTCAAACCGGGCAAGGTTGACTCAGCCTTTCATCTCTTAAGTGGGTAGATAAATGAGTACCAAGCATGCTTGGGAACTAAGCACTGGGAGTTCCGCGTTCGGCTGACCACCTGACCGGAACATGTGCTCCTGCACCCCAGAGCCCAAGGTCAAGAAAACTGAGATGGGCACAGTAGGCCTTGGCCCTCTAGGGGCTGTCGCGCCACTGGGTTTAGTTTAAGTTAAAGCTAATTTTTTTCTTCTTCGGCGTAATTTAGTTAAGCTAAAATTATAAGCAGTAAAATTATGAGCTTTTTCTGTCGCATTCAATGGACGCGACAATACCTATAGAGTGGGGGGGGGACTCTCTATCCCCTTTCCCTATA